>NC_063177.1:40191397-40281397 GCF_023159225.1 Perognathus longimembris pacificus | reverse complement strand
TTTCTCCAATACAAAGTTACGAAATCTTGAACATAAACCAACCATCCCTACTATCTATTTATTCTTTATCTCTCCTTCTCCTCCCCTTTCCTTTTCTCTCCTCTTCTTCTTTCCTTTCCATGCTGGGCCTTGGAGCTAGGAATATGGCTTAGTGGTAGAGTGCTTGCCTAGCATGCATGAAGCCCTGGGTTAGATTCCTCAGCATCACATATACAGAAAAAGCCAGAAGTGGTGCTGTGGCTCAAGAGGTAGAGTGCTAGCCTTGAGCAAAAGAAGCTCAGAGACATAGCCCAGGCCCTGATTCAAGTGCCAGGACTGGCAAAAAAAAAAAAAAAAAAAGAATACAGGGCTTTATTCATGGTAGGCAAGCACTCTACTACTAATTTATACCTCTCAACCCTACCTCTAGTGTTTGAATTCAAAGTTTGAAAGGTGGTTTTTTTTAGGGAAGAAAATATTACTACGAATAAAAGTAATATA
Organism: Perognathus longimembris pacificus; assembly: GCF_023159225.1. Taxonomy (NCBI): domain Eukaryota; kingdom Metazoa; phylum Chordata; class Mammalia; order Rodentia; family Heteromyidae; genus Perognathus; species Perognathus longimembris. The sequence goes on along the minus strand of NC_063177.1, from coordinate 40,280,917 downwards.
CGATGTCTCATATTCTATATCTTTTTAATTAAAAAATAAGTTGTCTCACCAAAATACCAACAAAGGGTAGAAAGAGGGGAGGGAAAGAGGGGGGAGGGGGGCCAGAACAAGAGAGCTGGCCAAGAGACAGAAGCAGCCCAGGCCAGATGGGGACAGTGACTGAAAGTGACATCCTCAGGTCTGGCAGAGTTTAGCAAACCCCCCATCATCAAGCTGTCCAAGGATGGGGAGACTCAGTGGGCTAAGGTTCAGGCCCACCAAGCAAATACTCACCTACAAATACTCTCCTACAGAAAACACAGCTCCCACATTTGAGAGCCCTTCTGTTTTCCCTCATGTGTCCCAAATATTCCTTCTCTGCTCACCACCCCCTCCCATGCAGACTCTTCCTCAGTGCCTCTGCATGGTCACTGTCCAGGTAAACACTTTCAGAGTCCTCCTGTGGTTCCGCCATTGTTCTTTTCCCTCTGCACAAGGCTGAGATGGAGGCGACCCATAAGCCCAAGTTCCAGAATGAGAAAAGACCTGGAACCAAACCAAGGCTGACACTCATAACATAGTGGTTGGTCTTTAACCACTCAGTGATACATCTTGGTTTTTGTAATCCCTCCATCCCTCTCTCCTTTTTACCCCCTCTCTCCTCCCTCCTTCCTTCCTGCCCCCCCCCCCGCCTTCCTTCCTTCCTGTCCACTTGCCTGCCTGCCTTCCTTCCTTCCTTCCTTCCTTTCTTCCTTCCTTCCTCTCACTACATGACCTAGGCCAGTCTCTCATACTTGATCACTCACCCTGTTCTCTAGCCCAGGAGAATTTTCTCCAATTCTGGCCATAGAACCGAGATTCTCTGCCAGTCACTCTTTCACCCCACGCTTGCTATCTGAATCCTAGACCAGTCTTTCCCCTTTGACCTGTTGTTGGCAAAGAAGTAGCTTCCGGATTCTGACCACTGACAGGCTTCAAGGTGTGCCTGATAAGAGCCTTGAGCCGCTCACACATGCCTCCATTCAGGATGATGCTTAATAGCTCGAAGGTGACATCAGGGCTGGGAGTAAAATCCAGTTGAACAGAGAGAGACATGACCTAACTCGTCTCTCGCCACGGGCCTGGCTGCAAGAGCTTCTCTTTATTAATTTCCTAACTGGAGCTGCTGGCCCAGGACTCCAGGCTGTCCCCAGAGCTGGGGCCCATGACTGGGCATCTGTCCAGCAGGACTGGGAAGGCAGCAGGCTCAGCAGAGTCTGAGAAGGGCGCCCATCATGGCATCTGGACTGTTCTTGGCCAAAGCCTGGTGGTTGGCTTCCTCTACCACGCCCAGCAGATTTACTGTGCTTTGAGAAAAGCCAGGAGGGCAAATCCCCAGTCTCTAAAGAGTTCCTTGTGGTACAAAGGAAGACGTGAGACAGCCTTCCATCATGCTGAAGGCTTCCCCAGAGGCTGGAAAGGACGGTTTTATTTGTGGTTTTTAAAGATGATTTAAACCTAGTTTTCCAGGAACACAAATCCTGTCTCAAGCACTCAGTGCACCTGGCCGGAGGGCTGCAAGCCTGCATCCGAGCTGTTGGCTGTCTGCGGGGACCAAGCTGTCTTGAATTATTTTTCTTTTTTAAAATTGTCTTTCTTTCTTTTAATGTGTGTGCATGTGTGCATGTACGTGTGTGCTGATGTGTGTGCCAATACTGAGACTTGAACTCAGGGTCTGGGCACTGTCATTTAGCTTTTTTGCTCAAGGCTGGGACTCTATTACTTGAGCCACATCTCTACTTCCAGCTTTTTGGTGGTTAACTGGAGATAAGAGTCTCGTGGACTTTTCTGCCCAGGCTGGCCTCAGATCTCTATCCTCAGGTCTCAGCCTCCTGAGTAACTAGGATTATAGCCATGAGCATCAGCACCTGGCTTGGATTATTTTCCTATAATATTTCTTTCTGTACAGGAACTATTCTCTCTTCCCTCTTCTTCCTCCTCCTTGGGAACAGATATGCTGAGGGGCCAGCTTAGACTCTGCCACAGATGGAATAATCTTTATGAAATCCACCATTGCTAAGGTTCAGTTTGCTTATGCCAGTGGCCTGCAGAAGTTAAGGTGATTGATAAACATTTGTAGGAAAATGTTTCTACAACGTGAAGATCATGAAGTGAGCTGGTTGGTGCAGCCCTGTAATCTCAGTATTGGGAAGATTGATATAGGAGAATTATGAGTTTGAGATCAGAATGGACTACATAGTGAGATCCTGCTCCCCCAAAAAATTGTTTAAGAAAAAAAGTTCAAGCATGATAGCTCATGCCTGTAAGCCTAGCTACCTAGGAGGCAGAAGTCAGGAGGCTCACAATTTGAGGCCAACTCAGGTAAGACCTCATCTCCATCAATAAGCCAGGCATAGTAGAGTATGTATGATTCCAGTTATTCAGGAAGCCCTAGATGGCTTAAGGTCTGAGGCCCTCCCTAGGTAAAAAATGAGAGCCCTCACCTAGAAAATAAGGCAATCAATCAATCAATAGCTGGGGGCATAGCTCTCTGGACAATACCACCACAAAAAGCAAAGCAAAGAGATTATATTTTACTCATCGACTAATGGGAGGATGGAAACCATTCATTCATTCTACATAAACTGTTCACAAGTGCCAACCATGTGTTAAGCCCTGGGTATGGACTAAGATCTTCAGAATGCTGTGGAGGACAAACTTCATCAATGAATGTTATACATGGAAGTATCACAATGTATCCCCTTGACACAATTAGTATATACTAACAAAAAATTTTAGATAAAGTTAATAAAAGTAGAAAATAAAAGAAATGCATCTCCCCCCCCCCCCCCAAAAAAAAAAGAATGCTGGGCACTGGGCTGGCTCAGTGTGACCCTGAGTGGGAAGAGTTCTTCTGTATCGTGGTTGCCGCCTCCTCCTCCTCCTCCTCCTCCTCCTCCTCCTCCTCCTCCTCCTCCTCCTCCTCCTCCTCCTTCTCCTCCTTCCTCTTCTTCTTTCTCCTCCTCCTTCCTCTTCTTCTTCCTCTTCTTCTTCTTCATCTTCTTCCTCTTCCTCCTCCTCTTCTCCTTTTTTTTTTGGTGGTCCAGGGGCTTGAACTCAGCACCTGGACTCTGTCCCTGAGCCTCTTTGTGCTCAAGGCTAGCTAGCGCTCTGCCACTGGCACCACTGCGGCACTTCTGGCTTTTTCTGAGTTCATTAGAGATAAGTGTTTCAGAAACTTTTCTGCCCCAGCTTCAAACCACAATCCTCAGATCTCAGCCTCCTGAGTAGCTAGGATCACAGGCACGAGCCTCCCAGCACCCAGTGCCCTCTGTATCTTCTATTTGTCTGCCTGGGTCTTTCTTCCACACACACATGATGAGCACACCCACACCCAATATATTATTTTTTCTAGTGACACTAGGGATTGAACCCAAGGTCTTGCATATACTAAGCAACCACTCTATCACTGAGCTATACCTACAGTTTCCAGACACCATTTTTCCAAAGAGAGGCTGAAACCTCATGAGATGCAAGAGGGAGGCCTCTCCTTGCTACCCTCCTGCTCTCCCTGGGCCAATTTGCTGTGTGCAAAATCAGAACATGCTAATGGATTTCCTGTGCCATAGTACAAATGACAAATGCTCTAGGGCAAAACATTTACAGAGCAGCAAGCTGTTCACACAAGAAGCACCCACTGAGAGGCAGTAAGGGATGGTGGTGAAGTTGGAGGTCTTAAGGATGCTGGGTCCAGACTAACTTCCAATATAATGGCCAAGAACAGACCTCACTCACTTCCACAATATGGCCATACACAACGACCCCTAAATTCACCCTGTGACTAACTTATAGCCATTCAGCTATTTAGTCAACCTCCACCCATGTCCTCCATCACATCCATCTCCCAGATTTCAGCCCAGTGGCACCTGCTGAGGACTCGCATCTTCAGCAATGTCTCAGTAGCAAACAATGAAGTCCCAAGCACAGCCTGCAGTGCTTTCACAGGAAGTCCTGAGAGTGATCACTCAGCCCTGTCATTTCTCACCTGCCCACTGTGCTTTTGTTCTGTCTTCCCATGGCTCTGGCTCCCTAGTACCCCACTTCTCTTACCAAAGGGGGACAGAGAGGCACCCTGCATATGCCTGCCTCATGGGCAATTGCTCATCTAGAAGGTGGAAGGGCAGGGTTAGGTGCTGAAGGTCCTGTTGTTTCTGGAAGGAGGTGAGGTAGGGCAGGCCTGAGAAGCTATTGTCAGAGCCTGGGCAAGGGAAGGGGGATGATTGGATGGTGGGGGAAGCCTGGGGGCAGCCAAGGCTATGAGGCTGAGGGACCCTGTCTGCCAGGACCAGGTTCTTTCAATTCAAGAATTTGTGGCTCTTCTGGGGGCTGTGATGCAGGATGCTTTGTCTCCATCCCCCAGATCCCCTCCAAACATCCCCCAACAGATCTGCGTGGAGCAGGTGCCCAGGGTGGGGGAAGGACACAATGCTCCTCTTTGTTGGGGGGATCTGGGCCAGCAGTCAGCAGAGGAAATTAGACAGTGCTCCTGACAGCAGCTCTGTCTGGGTGTCTGTGAAATATGGGCCGGAGGGGCTCTTTCCCAAGGCCAGTTACGGCTACTGACCACCCCCCACCCTGCCCTGGCAGAGAGGACACTGCTTGCTTGGAGAGAATGATAGATGACCTCTGACTTTCTTTCCTTCCCTCTTGAGGGGATAGAGAGAGCTCATGGCTGTTTCTGGTAGGTGTGTGTTCATGCATGTGCGTGTACACAGGTGAGTGTGTGTATGCTCTTGTGTGCACCACATATGGGCCCTCTGTGTGGGTGCTTTCTCTCTCTGTATTTGTTCACTACATAACTAGAGGAGATGAATCAAAATGCTAGTCAAAAAAAAACTATATTGTGACACCAGGCATTGGTGGCTTATGCCTATAAGCCTAGCTACTCAGAAGGCTGAGATCTGAGGACGGGGGTTCAAAGCCAGCCCAGGCAGAAAAGTGAGACTCTTACCTCCAACAAACTACTCAGAAAAAGCCAGAAGTGGTGCTGTGGCTCAAGAGGTAGAGCACTAGCCTTCAGCACAGAGAGGCTCAGGGACAGAGCCCCAGGACTGGCAAAAAACAAACAAAAAAACTCAGGAACAGCACCCAAGCCCTGAGTTCAACCACTGTGACTGACAAAAACGAAAAGCGGGGCTGGGGATATGGCCTAGTGGCTAGAGTGCTTGCCTCGTATATATGAGGCCCTAGGTTCGATTCCCCAGCACCACATATACAGAAAATGGCCAGAAGTGGCACTGTGGCTCAAGTGGCAGAGTGCGAGCCTTGAGCAAGAAGAAGCCAGGGACAGTGCTCAGGCCCTGAACCAAGCCCCAGGACTGGCCCAAAAAAAAAAAAAAAAAAAAAAAAAAACGAAAAGCAACCCCCTCTCTTTTGTGGGCCTAGATGGCTTCGTGTTTGAGGATCCACAATGAGAGCCCTTTTAACCTGAAACCTACACAAAATTACTTAGAGAATTGGGGTGGTGGGGGCGGGGGGGGAAGCTGTGGTGGCCAACAGAACCTCATCCTTTGATTTCATCCTCCAAGAAGCCACCTCCTGCAGTAGGAATTGTTTTCAGGAAGAGCTCACCTCCTGACCCAGAGGCTCCTAATCCTGCTATGGCCTGCAGAGCCTCCCGTGAGCCCCTGAACCATTTGTCTTCAAGAGAGGAAATGGGGGGATGCTCTGATGCAGCCACCTCCTTTGTGACCTACCAATGTCACATCTGGGCTACAGCTGCTGCTGAGCTGCCTTTATAAGCCTACTGTCTGCCAATGAAGACAGAGTGCTGTCCACACAGCGCTCCTCCCCCCAGCCCCTACCAAACCACCTCAACATTGCTGTAAACTGGGAGCCACAGAGGATGGGCCTCACTCTCCGTATTACGAGTGAAATGCCTTCTGAGACATTTGCTGGAAGAATGACAGACTGTATGACCAGGGAATATGTGGCAAGCTCTGAACCACCATCCGAAGGCAGGTGATTGTTATCCATCCAACTAGTTCTGCCAGGTATCTGCCATGGGTAAAAACCACAAATAGCAAGAAGATGCATGCTGCTTTTACATGACAGACAAAGGAGTCTTTTCCCTGTTGTGACCCACTATAACCTGCCAAGATGGGGAGTGACCTCATGCTTATTATGCAGATGAGGAAAACAACACCTTGGGCACAAGTTGAACATGTCACCTCCTGCTCCGTGTCCCTGGCAGACAGACTCCCGTGTTATACCTGCTCTGCCATTTAGCTTCCTGTCCCCAAGGACCCAAGAGTCTCCCCCCAGGAACAAATCTCACCAAAGAAGAATTGATGTCTAATTGGCTGGGAATGTGACTTAGTGGTAGCGTGCTTGCCTAGCATGCATGGAGCCCCACATTCAATTCCTCAGCACCACATAAACAGAAAAAGCCAGAAGTGGCAAAAACAATTGATGTCCAAGTCACTCAGGGAAGGTGTCATGTGACTTCAGTAGAAAGGAGCTGGATTTCCCAAACAGAGCCAGTCTGAATTCAGCTCCCCTTCTTTCCAAGTTTGTATACCTCAGTTTCCTCATCTGAACTGAGATTCCTCCATGGCACTGAGCTGCTGGGAAAAAAGTAAGTTAACCCAGGTGGGAGAGCTGAGCCTAGAACCTGGCACTTGTACAGCTCCTTTGACCCATGGAGAAACTGAGGCACAGAAAGATGAAACTTGTTCGTAGTACCCAAGGCATTCATAACAGATTCCCAATTACCCAGTGCCTGGTACATCTCTCCTTGCAGCCTGGAAGGGACCAGGAAAGTGTGTTGGCGTGCAGAGAGGATAAACTGTTTCTAATATTGGAGGTCAGAAGAGGGACAGGCAGAGGACTGGACCGTGACAGCATCCCAGGCCTGGGCCCCCACCTCCTGTGCAGGGCCTGATGTCCTCTGACAGGTCTGATCAGCCAGCGGAAGCCAACTGGCCAGCCCTGGAGGTCCCTATCTGTCTAGACTGCTCACTGGCCCATCCTACCGAGAAACTTGACTCAAAGAGTGGCTGGGGCAGGCAGGATGGCCTCGGAGGTCCCCGACAGCTCCGGAAGTCTGCAACACAGCGTCTCTGGAAGACTGAGGGGTGCCGTCTGTGCAGAGAAACTGTCGGACATTTCTATATGACGGTGACACAAACCATTCCTTCCTCTGTAATCACCCCTCCTGCAGCACTGGCTCGGGGCAGACAGCCTGCCGTCCATGGATTTTATTTTAAAATCCCTGTTGCTTTTTTTTTTTCTTTCTTTCTTTCTAATCCTTGTGAATGTCTGGACTCCCAAGCAGAGGAAAGCACTCGAGTCTGTCCTTGAGTGTGTTGGTGGTGAGGTGATGTCCCAGACAGGACCCTCCCAGCTCAGCAGCAGGAACAAACCCCTGCTGATGTAATTTAAAAGAATAACCTCCCAATTTCCCCATCTCCCTCGGCTGGATACACCTTATCAAATGACAGGAGAAGCCAATGTTTGGTTAAATGGTTCAGAGGTTAATTCTCAACAGATGGGAGGATTTTTTTTCCTTCCTTCCTTCCTTCCTTTATTTCTTCCTTCCCTTCTTCTCCTTCTCCTCCTTCTCCTTCTCTTCCTCCTTCCTTCCATCCTTCTTCCTTCCTTCCTTCCTTCCCTCCTTCTCCTCCTCCTTTCCTTCTCCTCCTTTCTTTTCCTCTCCTCTTCCCTCCTTTCCTCTCTCCTTTCCCTCCCTTCTAGATCTGGTCAACTGGGGGTTGGGGATACAAAGGCATTCTTCCCATCATGCCCTTAGAGAGAGTCCCACATACCACCACCACAGCCACAATTGGTCCCTCAGGGTCTGAGTCTGTGTCCTTGGCCTTCACTAGGTCAGCCTATAGGCAGGGCCAGCCAGGGTTGGTGACTTTCAGGAAGGTGACATCTGTTTTCTTTGTGAGGTGAAAGGTAAATGTACAACAGGGCTGTCTGCTGGCCTGAGGCAGCATGCAAAGAGGCAAAACAAAGGGAAGGAAAATCATACATATGAGTGAAAACCTCAGATGCATTGAGCAAGATATTGAGTGTCCTGGAAACTTAGTTTCATCCATAAAGGAGAATGGATAATTTTTATGGAGGCCTGGCATGGAAGAGTATGCCTATAATCCCAGATAGAAGAATACGTAGGAAGGTCCAGGGCTGAGGCTGGCTTGGGGCAAAAATGTAAGGACCATATCAAAAAAAAAAAAATAACTAAAGCAAAAACAGGGATGGTGGTTGTGGTTCAAGTAGTAGAGTCTAGCAAGTTCAAGGTCTTGAGTTCAAGCCTACAACTGACAAAAATGATAATGATAATGATGATAGTAATTATTATTATACCCTTCAAGGAGTCACTCTCTTCCCTATCTCCCTCTCACTTCAGCTATCACTAGTCTGTTTTCTATCTCTAAAGATTTTCCAATACTAGGTCTTTCTTTTCTTTGTTCCCTCCCTCCCTCCTTCCCTCCCTTTCTCCCTCCTTCTTTCTTTAGTTATGTTTTTCTGTAGAAGGGATCAAGTCCAGGGCCTTACACATTCTAGACAAGCAATGTACCACTAAGCTACATCTCCAGTCCTTTTTCCCCCCTCAAACTTTTACAAGCTTTAACCTGCACTTACTATATGATGTAGCAATTACACTCCTGGGGGGTCTACCTTAGAGAAATGAAAACTTACCTTTGCACAAAAATCCATAAACAAATGTTGCTAGCAGCTCAATTCATGATTGCCCAAGCCTGGAAACAACCCAAATGTTCCTTGGGAGGCAAATGAATAAACAAACCCAGATGTCCATACAATGGCATGTTTTTCAGCAACAAAAAGGAACAAACCATTGATAAACAAAACACTTGGAGCTGGGCGCTGGTGGCTCATGCCTGTAATCCTAACTACTCAGGAGGCTAAGCTCTGAGGATCTGAAGCCAGCCTGCACAGGAAAGCCATTGAGTCTTATCTTCAATTAAACACCAAAAAGCCACAAGTGAAGCTGTGGCTCAACAGTGGTAGAGCTCTAGCCTTGAAAAAAAAAATGCTCAGGGACACCATCCAGGCCCTGAGTTCAAGCCCTAGGACCAGCTAAAATAAATAAACATAGCACTTGGATAAAATCCAAGGTATTATGCTAAGGGCAAGGAGCTAGTCCTATAAGTTATATATTAGATGGTTCTATTTATGTGATGCTCTGAAAGAGAACAAAGGACCAGGGAGAGGCGTGGAGAACAAACCAGTGATCACCTTGGTGATCCTGAGGGTTGGGGTTGTCTACAAAGGATAGTTCCGGGAAGCTGCTGACAATGATGGAATTAATGCATTCTGATTACGGCATCCTTACACAGATCACCACGTGTGTTGCATTTCATAGCACTGTACACCAACAGAAAAAATGAGCTAACTTGAATGTATGCTGTTAAAAAGAGACAATATCCAGGCATTGGTGGCTCTGTAATCCTAACTACTCAGGAGTCTGAGGTCTGAGGATGAAGGTTCAAAGCCCAGAAAGTTTGAGAATTTTTTTTTTTTCTGGCCAGTCCTGGGCCTTGGGCTCTGGGCCTGAGCACTGTCCCTGGCTTCTTTTTGCTCAAGGCTAGCACTCTGCCACTTGAGCCACAGTGCCACTTCTGGCCATTTTCTGTATATGTGGTGCTGGGGAATCGAACCCAGGGCTTCTTGTTTGTTTGTTTTTTGGCCAGTCCTGGGCCTTGGACTCAGGGCCTGAGCACTGTCCCTGGCTTCTTTTTTGCTCAAGGCTAGCACTCTGCCACGTGAGCCACAGCGCCGCTTCTGGCCGTTTTTTCTGTATATGTGGTGCTGGGGAATCGAACCTAGGGCCTCGTGTATCTGAGGCAGGCACTCTTGCCACTAGGCTATATCCCCAGCCCCGTCCCAGGGCTTCTTGTATAGGAGGCAAGCACTCTTGCCACTAGGCCATATTCCCAGCCCTGAGACTCTTATCTCCAATTAGCCACCAGAAAACTGGAAGTTGCACTGTGTCTCAAAGTGGTAGAGTGTTAGCCTTGAGTAAACAACAACAACAAAAGAGCCCAGGGACAGTGCCACAATGCCCAGGCCCTGACTTCAAGCCCCATTGCTGATTAATAATAATTTTTAAAAAGAGACTGTAGTGGATATAGCTCAACAGTAGAACATTTGTGTAGCATATATGAGACCAGGGAGAGAGGAAAAGAGATTGAAAAAGAGAAAGGAAGTAAATGGCAAAATGTTGACTGATATTGGGTTTAATGAGAGGAAGAAGAGTAGAACCCGAGTTTTAGACCTCAGACTTAAACTCCAGGAGTTCCATAGGTCAGATCCAGCCACTCAGCCTTCCATGCCAAATAAAGGGACATGGTGAAGAGAAGAGAAAGATTTTAGTGCACAGCAACCATGGGAAAACAGCACCTCAGCCATCTTCTGCCATTTTCAGGCCACAGTCATGAGTTTTAGGGCAAGAGTGGAGAGGTATGTATCATTTATTACACAGTCCTGGTCCAAGTACGGACGGGTGGCCATTCTTTTGGTCTTTCTTTGGGGAAGGCTGTCCTCACTTGTCAGGATAAACAAGTCATTGCAGTCTGGTGTATGGCCTGTCCTAAGGAAGCTCTCGTGTCTCCCTGGAGCAAGTTTGGCATAAAGACCTTATTGATCAGTTTCTGTCCTTCTCAGATTCCAAGGTGATTGCAAAGTGACTGCAGAGAGAATGGCTTAGAGCAGACTCATACAAAATGGAGGCAGAGATGTTAAACTTTCCCGCTGCTTTGAGTTAGTTCATGAGCCCAACAAAAGGAGCTCTTCAGGACTTCTTATAAGAAGAACAGGAAAACTCCCAGAAATGGAAAGGAACAGTGTATTTTCGAGGCAAGCACTCTTGCCACTAGGCCCAGCCCGTGGAACAGTGTATTTTCTTTGTTGCTGTTTTTGTTTTCTTTTCCTTTTGTCTTGTGTGTTTGCTTATCTGTCTTTGGGAAGGCAAGTGGGGGGGAGCACAGAAATGGAGGGACAAAGGGTGAACAAATGTAGCACTGGTACTCCCTAGACATTGTGTTGGAAATGAACTATACAACTCGTGGGTGGGGATGGGAGGGAAACACTGGGAGAGAACAAGGAAAGGGGTGACATTGTCCCAAAAGCAATGAACTCTTTATCTGATTTATGTAGCTGGAACCCATCTGAATTATCACTTTTATAATAACAATTTTAAACATTAAAAAGGAGGAACAGAAAAAAGAGGAGGAGGAGGAACAGGAGAAGGAAGAGGAAGCAGAAGGAAGAGTTAGAAACGAGAAAGGAAGAGAAAGAGAGAGGAGGAAGAGAAGAGGAAGAGGAGGTGGAAGAAGAGGAAGTAGAAAACTGCTTCTGAAGAGCTGGCACACTCTATTGGCCCTCAGATGTGCCAGTCCCCTCTCCTCTTGGAGCACAAGGAGGAACTGCTATTTTGGGGGAGGTCTGAGGAGGTATGACCACTCTCAATAGAGACAAAGTACTGTGGGGACCAACTGCTTGGTATCTGATCAAGGTCTTCACTGGCCTCACTGTTGAGGACCATACAAGGGACTCCCAACTCTAGTCCCAGATAGATCCTTCCAGGAGCTTGATCATTGATAGTGTGCTGTCTAAGAAATTATGGGACTCAGCCTCTTGCTCTTCCTTTTGCTTCCTAGTTCATGAGGTGAGCGGTTTTGTTCCACTATGTCCCCCCACTGTTACAGGTTGCCCTCACTAGAGACTTCAAGCAATGGAGCCACTTGATCTTGACACCAGAACTTCCAGAACTATGAGCCAAAATAAACCTTCTCTCTTTGTAAGTTAATTGTTTGGGGGTATTTTGTTATAATAATGGGAACCTAACTAATACAGATCCCAATTAAGCAAAATGTTATGTTCTGTAAAACAGTTATATTATTTTTATTTTAAAAAAAAAACTAGTCACGGGCTGGGAATATGGCCTAGTGGCAAGAGTGCTTGCCTCGTATACATGAAGCCCTGGGTTCAATTCCCCAGCACCACATATAAAGAAAACGGCCAGAAGTGGCGCTGTGGCTCAAGTGATAGAGTGCTAGCCTTGAACAAAAAGAAGCCAGGGACAGTGCTCAGGCCATGAGTCCCAGCCCAGGACTGGCAAAAAAAAAAAAACAAAAAAAACTCGCCAATTCTTGTTATTATTATTACTTAGTTTTTGAATTGTGTAAATTAAAAAATTGATAAATTTTTTTCTGTTATTTTCTATTATTTCTATTATTATCTAAGTCTATACATGATACCTCAGATTTGGCCTTTGGCCCACAAAGCCAAAACCATTGACCATTTGGCCTTTGTCAGAAAGAGATTGTTCACCATGGTCCAGCAATGGGTGGTATTCCCTTTTGAAGTGGGACACCTGCCCAGAAAGTTCCTATTACCCCACGACTGGAGTGTGAATCTGGCAGACACACAGCAGCCTGGGTTAGCAGAGCTCTGGGATGACCAGCACCAGAATGGGTGTGAGGCCCCAGAGAGCTCAAGCAAGGGCAATGCTGACCACACTGTTGACCAGAAGCTCACAGAGATAGCTCAACCTTCCCTGAACACTCTCCAGGAAGGCAGCTCTGGGGAGCTGAGGGGACCTGGTTGGAGCCACCATCCATCAGTAGGTCAGCCCTCAAATGCCACAGCAGCTTGGACTGGATGAATTCTTGGACTTAGTCGACCAGAGAGAAAACTTGTGATGTGTGTTCTAGCCCCTTGCTCAACCCCTGGCGATTTGCAGTCCAGCCTAACTCAAGACATTGAAAAGCATTTTGAGGATAACTAAGTGTTGCATGCTGCCCAGGGAATCTCTTCCCTGAAGAATCCAATGCATAGTTTCTCCCATTTATGAAAAGCCCGGAAGTCCTGTGCTTCCAGTGGTTCAGACGCCAGGAAGGATCCAGGCCTCTTTCTCAGAGCCTTCGTTCAGCTGCCATGCATCTTCCACAATTTCCAGAGCTTCCCATTTCCATCATTCGAGGAACTTCTGGGATTGGACAGGAAGAGGTGGTTTCCAGCTTGCACCATGACTGATGGAATGCAAGACTGAACTTTCTTCACTCTGTTCAAGCCTTCCCCCAGCTTCCAAACATGTGCCATGGGTGGGAGAGATACATCCATGTTTGGGAGAAAAGTATACATGACAAATAGGGTCTTTGGAATCCTACAAGGCAGCGGAGGTCCTGGCACGTTGTGTGCATTGGTGCAGGTGAGTGTGGTCTTCCTGGAAGAGGGAGAGACACAGGACACAGGAGCCATGTTGCAAAGGCCAGTTGAGCACCATACAGAACCTGGCTTTACTGAATAGCACAGGCCAAGAGAAGATCATCACCATGGAGTGAGAGACAAGGCCCAAAATGGAAAAGGAGAACCTTGGGTGCCATGTTGGAGCCTGGGCTTTCCTGCTGCCCAGCCCCCTGAGGGGTGCCCTGGTGGATACTTGTTTGGGTGAGGATGGATTGTAGAAGGCCACTGAGGGAGGAAGCTGTGGCAAAACCCAGTGGGAAATGATGAGGCCTGTGCCAGGCAGCAGAGTCCATGATGGGTCCCTTGGGACAGGGCAGGAGGGAAATCAGCAGCATTTGGGCCAGAGGGAGAGAGGGGAGCCTCTTGGGAATCTTCCAGATTTTCAGTTATGTTGGTCTCTGGGGAGACCCTTCCTGCCCTCCCCATCTCCCACCCAAAGCCCCTAATGACAACCCCAAACCCTAAAGCAGGGTGTCAGCACCCCTCTCTGCTTCCCTCCTCCCCCAGGAAGAGAGCAGGAGATGACGTCATGGAACAAAGGGATCAGAGCAGAATTTCTTCCCATTTCCACAATGGAAAACTCTCAGCACATGGGGACAGGGGAGCATTGGGAAAGGCCCTAATGAGGCTCTGATTTTGAGACGAGAGCTGTTGGGGGTCGGCCAATGAATGTAGGGAGCAACACAGTTCTCACAACGATGTCTTTTAAGTAGGCACTGGCGGTTATCTTCAGAATAATGTCCACTCCACTGGGGTGACTGTTCTTTTGCAGACCCAGCCTGCCTGTGTCCCCTTTACATGGCTGACCACTCAGCCTGGGTGCCCACAGAGGTCATGAACTAAAGACACTGGGATCCTCATGACCGGACAGAGGTCAAGGTGAGTAGACAGAGCCAGATGTGATTTAAAAAGTTTTATTTCTTCCTCTGCTACTTCCTAGCTGAACAAACTCAGACAAGCACCTTAACCTTCTTGAGCCTCAATTTCTTTGGGGGGTTAGTCCTGGGGTTTGAACTTAGGGCCTCATATTTTCAAGGCAGGTGCTCTTGACAGAGTCATGTTTCTAACGCTGTATTTCACTAGTTAAATTAGAGATAGGTTCTTGCTTCTGGCTCCAAAATGTACCTGGGCTGTGATCCACCTATTTTAGTCTTCCCATTATTGCTGGGATGGCAGGTATGTGTCATCATATCCATCTCCCCTCCATTAGAAGGAACTCCTGGATTTTTGTGCCCAAGATATCCACGATCCTCCAGTCCCAGCCTCCCACCTAGCTTAGTATGACAGGAACAAGCCACTGTGCCCAGCTCCAGGTTGAGAAGGGAAGTGTCTCATGAAGTTTTCTGCCAAGGCTGACCTTGAACCACAATCCTCCCATCCTTAGTTTCTCAAATAGCTAGAATTACAGATGTGAGCAATTGGCACTAGGCCCCAACTCCTTGTCATTGAAAATGATTATTATAGCTGCCTCTCTTTATCTGTGATTTTATCTTTGAGGATTTTGTTTACCTATAGTCAACCATGGCCTAAAAATACTAAATGGAAAATTGTACAAATAAACAATTTATCTGTTTTAAATAATTTTTGTTATAGTACATTGTTATAATTATTGTGGTTTGGGGGGTATACTGGGGTTTGAACTTAGGGCCTCCTGCTTGCTAGGCAGGTCTCTGTCACTAAGCCACACTTTCAGCCCTAATGATTTCATTTTTATTAGTTATTCCTGTTACTCCATTACCATGTCTCATTTATAAGTTACATTCTATCATTGCATATACAATGGGATCTATCCATAGTTTCAGGCATCCATTCGGGATTTGAGAACAGGTCCCCTGTGGAAATAGCTCTATACTCAGCTCATGAGATTACTGTGTCAGCTAGGGGACGCTGTGTCCAGGGAGGATTGAAAGGAATGTGAAAGCCAGGACTGCCCCTAACAACTGCAGAACTGAAGACAAGTGTACAGCTGGAGGCGTGCCTACATTTGTCTAAATAACTTAAGGGCCAAAGTCAAGTTTAGCAAATTCTTAAATATGTTTCCTCCTCCAACCTTAACAGATATTCCATCATACTTAAAGGGCATGTTTACATATGGAGTTCCTCGACTCCCAGGAGTTTTGTGTGGGACACCATAGCATAGGAGAAGCCATCTTTAGTTCTTACTACAACCCCCTCTCAGCCTCCCAGAAACTGGCCCATGTGACTTTTCTCTTCCCACCCCATCAGCTCCATTCTCCGTGTTAAGGATTTCATTCTGATGCATGAAGAAGTCCCAGCTGTTAATATGTAATATGTAACACACACACACACACACACACACACACACACACACACACACATACACTGCTAGGCCCAGAGGTGCACACACTGGACATCTAAGGAAGATAGATTCCAAGTGAAGCCCACACAGATCCTGGAAGAGGGCTCAAGTATCCTGGGGCTGGGAAATGCAGGACTGTGGAAGGGTAGGGAGGTGACCAGGATGCTTGCCACCGAGTGAGAACAACTTCTTGGCCTTGAAGACTCTGTGCCTCATGGAGGGGGCATGACAGGAAGAAGACAGAGCAGGGCCTGTAAGCCGAAGACTTGGGTTTGGGTCCTCTTGTCTAGTCTAAGGCAGCAGGTTTTCTCCTAAACTATAAAGAAATAGTAAGTAGGAGGAACTATTCTTTTCCTACCTAACATTTTGATAATTCATTCTCTCTCTCTCTTTCTCTCTCTTATCCTTCCTACTTTTCTTAGTAAGAATGTGGGGGTAATTTACATGCTAGAGGGTCAGAGAAGTAAGAGAGTAGATGTCTTTGGGGACAGATGAACCAGGATGCCAAGAACTCTTGGGTCAAGTCCAAGGCTTCTTCAGGCCTGGGAGCTGCTAAGCCTCTCCCTTCCCACATCTCTTGAAGACTTCGGAACCTGTTATTTATTATCTGAAAGCAGAGAATCCTTAGAGTCCTAGACAAGAGCAAGGCCAAAAACCTGGAGCGAAGCTGCTCCAAGCACAATGAAAAATATAATGCCAGACAAGGGGACTTGGACAGATGTTGTGACACCCACTTGGACACCCAAGGCCATGTTTCCATACCAGGTGAGACTAGATACCCAGGCCCTAGTGAAGCCCCAGAGAGTCATGCAGAGAGGAGGAAGAGCTGGGCTAAGAATCAGAAACCAGATGCATGGGCCTAGCTGAATGGGTTGTGAGCACTCTGAAAGAGAAAGAACATCTAATCCCAGCTATCAGCTGTTTAAGCTTGCCAGTCCATTCTCTCTCTGAGCCTCAATTCCCCCTTAGCAAAAAGGGGTTAGGCATGATAAAGGTTTAATTATATAAGGTATTGTAGTAGGATCAGAGAAAGGTGTGCCCAGTGATGATTAATATGGTCACAGTGCCTGGAAGATGCACTGAAGGACTACTTGGTCTTCAGTAGGTCATTGCCATTGGCTTGATTTCCTCATCTAAGAATGTCTTACTCACTGGAAACATTTTGCTCAGAGCTTTCCTCACATAACTAGAAGCTACTTTGTTAAATGCTGGTGGCTCATACTTGTAATATTAGCTACTCCAGAAGCTGAGGTCTGAAGCCAGCCCAGGCAGAAAAGTCTGAGACTCTGATCTCCAATGAACTAGCAAAGAACTGAAAGAAGAGATATGATTCAAGTGGTAGAGTACTAGCAAAAGTAAGGCAAAAGTGTGAGGTCCTGAGCTCAAGACCCAGTACTAGAATACACACCACACACACACACACACACACACACACACACACACACACACACACACTCTTGCAAAGCACTTGCTGGATGCCCAGTGACACCATTTTTGTGCTCAAATCTCCTTTGAGGGGCATCTGTTGTTCCCTAGGTAGCAGATGAGGAAAGCTAAGAAAGGTTAGGAAATTTGCTGTGGGGCTGGGAATATGGCCTAGTGGCAAGGGTGCTTGCCTTGCATACATGAAGCCCTGAGTTCGATTCCCCAGCACCACATATATAGAAAATGGCCAGAAGTGGTGCTGTGGCTCAAGTGGCAGAGTGCTAGCCTTGAGCAAAAAGAAGCCAGGGACAGTGCTCGGGCCCTGAGTCCAAGCCCAGGACTGGCAAAAAAACAAAACAAAACAAAAAGGAAATTTGCTGTGGCATACAGTAGATCCCAGGCAGACTAGCTCCAAAATCTACCCTCCCTACCTCTATCCTCTCCCTCCTGTCCCAGACATGGCTGTGTCTTCGCTGGGGTGATCTGGAAGCCTTGTTGCCTGGTATTGTCAATGTTCCCTGTTCTAAAGTGACTGGTTATGGGCTGAAATTAGTTACTGTGGCCTTTGCATCGATGATCCTGCCTTGACAAGTTTAGACTTTTTTGGGGGCCAGTGGTGGGGCTTGGACTCAGGGCCTGGGCGCTGTCCCTGAGCCTCTTTGTGCTCAAGGCTAGCACTCTACTACTTGAGCCACAGCTCTACTTCTGGTTTTTGAGTGTTCATTGGAGATAAGAGTCTCGGGAGTAATTCTCTGCCCAAGCTGGCTTCAAACTGCAAGCCTACGATCTCAGCCTCCTGAGTAGCTAGGATTACAGGGGTGAGGCATAGACTTTCTGATAGTGACATACCCACCCCTGGGCCCCACCCCCACCCCACCCCCTCGCTCTAGACTTGAAAGAATGTATGGTAAAGAAACATTGTGTTTGAGCTACCACGGGAAAACAACCACCATTTATTTACTGCCTCACCTAGGACAGTGACCCACTTGAGCACTGGTGATGGTTGTACAGTGAACCTGCCAGTGGGATGGATGAGCAAATACAGCTGTGGGCAGAAGGCTGGAGTCAGTTGCCTGGAATCCACAGACTTTTCTGGCTGTTAGGAACTAAAGCAGGATTTGAACCCAGTTTCCTAACATGCCTCTGTCTCTATACATCTTGCAGCCTGGACCCGTTCCAGTGCTAACACCTCCTGAGGGAGGGGCCCCTCTGGGCCCCCTGCCACTTGGGACATCACCAGGAAGGGTGGGAATGGACGTGGACCATTTGCTCTGCCGTTTGGCACGAATCCACAAAGCTACATTAAGTGTTCTTTTCTGAGCTGTTTGTGGGCAGGAAAAGCTTCAGAAATGGGGTGAACCAAGGCACCTGGCTCCCCAGGGACAATTTCTGAGTCCATCTCCCCACCTTGCTTATTTGTGAAATGGGAACACAGACCCCCGAATGGGGTATGTTTTACATTAAACCAAATAGAAGCTTGTGGCATTTCTGTCTGCACTTGAGACATGTTTATACTGCTGGGTCCATTATGAATCTGTTTAATATCCTTCGAATTCTCCAAGTTCTTCCATCCCTGTAGCCAGGAAGTGGGTAATGTGCACATAGAGGAGAAATTTCCAGGCATTCAGACCTTTAGGCAAATGAGAAATCTTTTTATTTTTTTTATTTTTACTTTTTTTCTCTCTCTCTCATTAAAAAGGGGGAAAGCTTGTTGCAAAAAAAAATATTAAATTCTTCCTGTTCAAAATTATTTTTCCAGTGATCTTTTCCTTGTAGGAAATTGCTTAGGTCCTAGAGAGATGCCGGGAGAGGAAGTAGTCAGGAGAGACTAGAACTGATGAGAAAGCATCCCTCTGCCGGAGGATTCTGGGGATATGAAGGTAAGTGGTCGGGGGTGGGGGGGTGGGTTCTGAGCAAAGACATCTGGAGATCTGTAGCTAGGCACTCAAGGTCACCCGAGGGCTGCCTTAGCTGCTGGGGGCCCCCTGAAAAGCCAGCATCAGCCTAATCCCACCAGATTGGGAACAGGTTTCCTGTAGCCCTGTTGGCAAGAGCGGACTCCCTGCTTGTTGGCAGAACAAAGAGGTATTATTTTAAGGAGAAAAATGAGATCCTTATTATTGCTTTCGTTCTCCAGCAGAAATGTTGTGGTGTTAGCCTAGCCAGGGCTGAATTGAGAGGTAAGCTGTGCCAGCTGAAGGGTGAGCTAGCACAGGAGAGATAAAGGTGTTTCCAGAAAGTGAGGGGATAAGAGGCAACTTAAAAAGCTGCTTTCATTGGGCCTGTGAATTAACTAAAAGCTGGACACGCAGCCCTCCCTCATTTTGCATCTGGGCTCTTTCATTGGAGCCATTCTCTCCTGCAGTCATTTTACAAATCATCTTGGGCTCCAGAAGAAAAAACAGGATTTACTGATAAGCATCTTGTGACAGAAGGCAATGCCATCTTCTTAACCACGAGAACGGTCAAATGCGGAGACCATCAGTCAAGCCTCCAGAGACAAAGATTGAGCCAAAAGTGAAGCAGGCCATGCCTGTGACTTGAGACTGTTGGAACTAGGCAACCTTTCTCACTCCCTGCACCCACGTGTCCCTGTTTAACCAGAAGCCAATGTCTGTACCCCTGAAGGTGGATGAAGGTGCACTGAAGGGCTGTCTTCCCATGTCTGCCATGTAAATCTTTCCCTGTCCTTCAACTTGTCTCTTCATTTGGCATATGGGGGCAAGTGGCCAAACCTAACCTGGGACTCCTGGACTTTGCACCTGAGGACTAAAATCCCCATTCCAGCATGTAGAAGAAAAGCTCCATGCTTGGAACTAAATCCCTTGTTGAAGCAGAACCCTTTGACCTCTCCTCACCTCTTCCAATCATCTCTCCCTATTATCCTAGCCCATGCCCCTCTGATCCCTCTTTTCTTTTCTTTGGTCTGAGACTAGGAGTTAGACTTGGTTATCTAATGCTTGCCTTTGTTCATTGGTTGGCATTCTTCGATGCACATCTCCAACCCTCTCCTTTTTCTTGTACAGTATCTCTGATCAGATGTCCATTACTTACTTACTATATTATCTTGCAGCTAGGTTAGAAAGCAAATGGGAAAATACCTGGTACATGGTAGATATAAGCAAACAATAGTGTATAATTAGGAATTATGACACGTTGGGATGTACAAATGTTAAGTTCCCACAAGACTCTGGGAAATGTGGGGTGACAAGTTATTTGCTGGATTCATCACTATATTCCTGGCAATGGTCTAGGGATGACACACATCACTCTAAACCCAGAATTAACAAGGAATGAGCCATGTATGGTTAGCTCACTCCTGTAATCCTAGCTACTCAGAAGGCTAAATTCTGAGCATTGAGGTTTGAAGCCAGCCAGAGCAGCAAAGTCCATTAGACTTTTATCTCTGATTAACCACAAAAATCCAGAAGTGGAGTTGTGGCTCAAGTGGTAGAGTGCTAGCCTTGCACAAAAGCTCTAGGCCCTGAGTTCAAGCCCCACAACCACACACAAAAAAGGGGGGGAGGGGCAGGGAGGGAGAATTACAGGGAGCTTGAGGAACTTTCCTGATTCTTACCAAGAAAGAAACAACATGGCCAAGAGCCCAGGTGAATAGAGGGCAAAAAGAAGTAAGATAATGTTGGCTGGAGAAAAGCAGCCACAAACTTGTACCAGTTGGAATTTCTACAAGACAAGCATGGAAAGATGGAGGGCCCAGTAATGACTCAAGTTCTGTAGGACACAGAGCTCTGGCATTTTGGCTGCTTCAGGCCAGGCCCTGAAGTGAATCTCCAGGCCAACTTTGATTTTCCATCTATGAATCACAGAGATTAACAACAGACCCTCTGGAAGCTTCCTCAGAAGGAGCCAAGTCCCTTTATTTCTGTTGTTAATGCAGGGGCACCTATTTGATCAGTATGTAAATGTTTCATTTGTCAAATTTTCTCATTTTTGGGGTCACTGTTGCTCATAGTCTCTATAGTTCCAGCCTTCTGGATAAATATCCCAATCAGATTGCCCGGGCCTGGCCATGGAGGGGAAAGGATCTCTGTGATGTAAATTTGATGGGTTTAGGTCTCATATGTCTCATTTCTTAGACTTTTTTTTTTTTTTTTTTTTGGCCAGTCCTGGGCCTTGGACTCAGGGCCTGAGCACTGTCCCTGGCTTTTTCCCGCTCAAGGCTAGCACTCTGCCACTTGAGCCACAGCGCCGCTTCTGTCTGTTTTCTGTATATGTGGTGCTGGGGAATCGAACCTAGGGCCTTGTGTATCCGAGGCAGGCACTCTTGCCACTAGGCTATATCCCCAGCCCATTTCTTAGACTCTTGATGACTCTAGTGTGTAAACTTTTTTTTTTTTTTTTTTTGCCAATCCTGGAGCTTGAACTCAGGGCCTGAGCACTGTTCCTGGCTTCTTTTTGCTCAAGGCTAGCACTATAACCACTTGAGCCACAGCACCATTTCTGGCTTTTTCTGTTTATGTGGTGCTGAGGAATCGAACCCAGGGCTTCATGCATGCTAGGCAAGCACTCTACCATTAAGCCACATTCCCGGCCTATGCGTGAACTTTTAAGTTCTATCTCTGTTTTGTTAAGGAAAACTTGAAGGGATTTGGCCCATACTTTGGTGAATGAGAATAAAAGATGAGCCAGAGCTTCTTAGAGGCTGGAGTGGAGATGACAAGGAAAAAATCTTTTGGGGGCTAAGATTCTAGAACCAATGAAAATAGAGCACAGGAGAGAATTCTGCTGTTCTCTCACATTCCCCATTAAGGTCAGGCAGACAACCAGGAGGGACAATCTGGAAGAACTTGTATGCACATACAGATTCCTGCTGTTGTGTCTTTGTCAGTCCTAGGGTGGACTATGTCTAGTCCTAGGGCAGGATGTGCACAGAAGTGACAAGTGCCAATTCTAAACTAAAGTATACAGGGACACCACCTATATGTGTCTGCCCCTGCCTCTTACATGTCCCAAATAGCAGCTTGCCCAAGGAAATGGAGAAACACAGAGAGCACATATGAACATCAACTGGAGCCAAATGCAGCTGAGTCCCAGTATAGAAAGCCCTCAGCCTTGTGAGTGGCAAAACACATGAATGCTGGTTGGTGTTGGCCAGCATTGAGGGTGACTTGTCATAGAGCACTGTGGTAGTAAAACGGATACAGCACCATTGAGGGTGACTTGTCATAGAGCTGTGGTAGTACAACAGATACAGCACCCTTTCAATTCTCTCTTCTGTTCCCATCCATCCTTTGACCCTAACTTCAGCTCAGTGACACATGCCGTTGGCATCATTTACAAGATGCCAGTCACAAGCCAAGCACTGGTTCAGGCACTTGGGCTACAGAACACTTGTGGTACTTCCCACCTAAGGGAGGGCCAGACACAGAAATACAGAAGGACCCTGTAACAGCACATGGTGCTGGCGCCGGTGCTAGGTCTTCGATGAAGGGGAAGAGCATACCAGACTGTGCAGAATGGGAGAACCAGAAAGCTTTCCTTGGTGTTGTTTTATTTTTTAGCCCTTACTGTCAGCCCTCCAACCCACACAAAAACTTGAAGTCTGAGCCTAAGTGCATGCTAGACAACCGGAAGTCTGCTAAGCAAGCATCTGTGACTCCATGACTGTTTTCACAATAACCAAAGCTGACTGGGCATTTTCAAGTGCCACTCATGGCACATGGACTGCCCTCAAGATGATCAGAGTGGCCCAAGATGACTGTCAGTAGATGTGTATGTCTCTTTTCAGGGTCATAAATGTTGATTTCTCATTCTGTTACCCAAGGCAATTTATTCAGCAGTGTTAGTTTCTTCAACTGTACAAGGGTTTATGGCCCCTTGTGTTTGGTCTTTCCTTCTTCTCTTAGCAAGAAACCCTAGAATTTCAAGTGAGCTAATGTAGCCAAGTAGAGACTACATTTTCCAGCTTCCCTTGCAGCTAGATATGCTCACATGACTTACACTCATATCGAGCAGAAATGACAAATGCACCTTTTGGACAGGAGAACTCTGAACATTTTCCTTTTGTTTTGTGGTCACCTATAGATCCAGAATGGAACTCCACTCAAAATTTGCTCAGACAGACATCAAGATGGATGATATCACATGCAGGGGTATGAAAACACTGATATTCAAACTCACATAATGAAGCTTCCTAGAAAAGAGAACTGACACTGGTTTGGAGTCTTTATAGTGGCTGAGGATGAAACTAGAATAAGGGTTCTGTGTATTGTTCAAACTTCTTGCTGGCACCAAAGGAGGGAACACCAAGATTTCTCATTGGTTTGCCAGAAGGGGGTCAAAAAAGGGAAGAGAGGGAAGGGGCTGTCAATAAACACACACACACACACACACACACACACACACACACACACACACAGAGTAGAGTCAGGGTGTTTCCTGTACTCTAACATTTTGAATGGGAACACAGAGGTGGTTGAGAGTCATCTGGAGTTATGCAGACAAGAATATTACTGTAGGAATGGCTGAGCAGCAAGAAAGAAGCCTGGAATCCCATCAATCTCCAGCCACCATGTTAATTCCAGGTACTTAGCTCTTGGGCTGTCACAGGAAAGAAATCTCAACAGTCTCTGTGAAGGCCATCCAGGCATACACTGTAAAATAGGAGATGAGGATACTTCTAAAGAGAAGGTCAGGGAGCAAGGGAACACTCAACAAGGTGTAAATTTATCCATTCATTTCTTCACTCAGCAAACTGATTCAAACCTGCCATGTACCTGGCCCTTCACTTACCATATTAATTCCTAAATAGTTCTGGTCCACAGCCATCTACCTAGGTTCAAATTCAAACTCTACTGCTCACCACCCTTATCCATCCTGGCTTCTAATGCATCATAGCACAGTGGGTCAGCTATGGTTGCCAACAATATGTGGTATATTTCAATAGCCAGGAGAGAGAATTGTTAAGGTTTCCAACACAAAGAAATGACAAATATTTGAAGTGATGGATATGCCAGTTACCCTGACCTAAGCATTAGACATCATTCACTTGTATTAAAATGTCACACTAAACCTCATAAATATGTACACTTATTATATAAATTAAAAAAATAAACCCATTACTGGTGGCTCATGCCTATAATCCTAACTATTCAAAAGGTAGAGATCTGGCAGATTACCTGCCAGCCTAGACAGAAAAGTCCACTACACTTCATGGTAGAGGATTAGCCAGGAAAGCAAGTGAGCACTAACAAAAACAAAGTTATAATAACAAATACTTTTTAAAAAGTCATTCTGCTCTCACAGGATAGTGAGGCACACATGAATCCATGTTCCTGCGACCAAAAGCAAAAAAAAAAAAAAGATATGAGATTTAAAAAGAAAATGAATAAACTCCCATGTTTTATGGCTTACAAAGTGAAGTGACAAGCTAAAATGAGTCTAATTCTTTATAAGAAATGACAGAATTATATGTGTATTGTGTGTGTTACGCACATAAAATGAACCCACAATATCCCTAGGGTCCTGACTAGCTCCCCAGTCAATATTTTAGAGGGAACTAGTTACGTACTGAGAATCAAAGAGACAGCCATGAAGGGGACAGACTCTGTGCTGGAGAGAAGCCTGTGGCCTGGCAGGAGTGATAGGGAAGTCTAGAGGTGAGTTCAGTCTGGTCTGTGCAGAGTTGCCAGAGGAGGCAAATCCAAGAGCCCGCAGAGGTCTTCCCTACACTGGAAGGCCAGCTTCCTGTTAGAAGTCACATGACCACAGGCCTGAGTGATGGCTACTCACTTACATACTGTTCTACTGTCCAAGAAAACCTGAACCTCCCCCACTATCTGACCTACGGCCCTGCTCTGACCTAGATTCTAGATTCTAGCATGCTGACCTTCCTACTTAGTTAACCAAGTTCAAGTTCCAACTCAGCCATTTTACCAACTTGGTGACCTGAGCAAATTACATCAGCTCTTCTAGCCTGGATTTCCTCACACAGGAAAGCTGACAGTTCTTAGGAATAAATGGCACAACGCCTGGCCTATCTCAGAAGCTCAACAAGTATGTGTATGGGGCCGAGGGGGGGTGGGGTGTTTCCACTCCCTTTCTGCCACTTGGTAAATTGAATTTTATTTTTAAAAAGTTGGAGAGCTTGCTATTTAAATACTTTCTGTTATGATTGGATAGCCATTGCATCAGTGATCATTCCTGAACTCCAAATGCCATAGAAGTTTTCCAAACGCAGAAAATCAGAGGCCATTAGAATTGGAGGCACTTTAGAAGGAACATAGTCCAGACAAACCAGAACCTTCTCCCTTACTTCTCTAACAGGGCACAAGCTTCTGCTTAGATACCACCAGTGATGGGACGCTTACAACCTACTACCTGGTAATTCTCATTATTGGGCAGTTCTAACAAACATTCTCACTCAGGGGCCTCCCTCCTTTTCTACTCATGCATTCTCATGTCTGTGGTCACCATCATGCACCGCTTCTTTTTCTTCCTTTTTTTTTTGGTGCCAGTACTGAGGCTTGAACTCAGTGCCTCACATTCTGGCTTAGCTTTTTCACTCACAGCTGACACTCTATCACTTGAGCCACACCTCCACTTCTGGCTTTTTTTTGCTGGCTAATTGGAGACTAAGAGTCTCACAGAAGATGGGCACCAGTGACTCACACCTGTAATCCTAGCTACTCAGGAGGCTGAGATTTGAGGATTGCAGTTTGAAGCCAGCCAGGGAATGAAAGTCCATGAGACTCTTATCTCCAATTAGCTACCAAAAAACTTGAAAGCTGAGAATATGGCCTAATGGTAGAGTGCTTGCCTTGCATGCATGAAGCCCTGGGTTTGATTCCTCAGCACCACATATTCAGAAAAAGCTGGAAGTGGCGCTGTGGCTCAAGTGGTAGAGTGCTAGCCTTGAGCAAAAGGAAGCCAGGGACATGCTCAAGCCCTCAGTTCAAGCCCCAGGACTGGTCAAAAAAAAAAAAAAAAACCTTGGAAGTAGAGCTGTGGCACCAGTAATAGAGTACTAGACTTAAGCAAAAATGCTCAGGAACAGTGTCCTGAGTTCAAGCTCCAAGACAGACAGACAGACAGACACAGACACAGACACACAGACACACACACACACACACACACACACACACACACACACACACATCATAGATTTGTCTGTCTGAGCTGGCTTCAATCCATTCTTCACACACACATCATAGATTTGTCTGTCTGAGCTGGCTTCAATCCATTCTCCACAGAGCTCAGCCTCCTGAGTAGCTAGGATTATAGGCATGAGACACTAGTGCCAGCCAACAGGAACATTTTTAAGGGGCTGAGGACATAGATCAATGGTAGAGCACATGACCAGCATGCACAAATCCCTGAGTAAAAAAAGAGAAAGGAGGGCTGGGAATATGGCCTAGTGGCAAGAGTGCTCACCTCGTATACATGAAGCTCTGGGTTCGATTCCTCAGCACCACATATATAGAAAACGGCCAGAGGTGGCACTGTGGCTCAAGTGGTAAAGTGCTAGCCTTGAACAAAGAGAAGCCAGGGACAGTGCTCAGGCCCTGAGTCCAAGACCCAGAACTGGCAAAAAAAAAAAAGGCGGGGGGGGGAGGAGGAAAGGATGAAAGGAGGGGGAGGTGAGAGGGAGAGGAGGACCTCAGTAAGCCTGTGTGTGAGGCAAGTGATATAATCAGGCAGACGGAATAACATCATAGAAGAAAAGTGGAACTATTTCAGTTTTAATTCAAAGTCTATCTCTGTCTTCCTCTCATTATATAAACTTGAGCCAAATGCCTACATAGCTCGCGAGGTGAGGGAAAGTGTGAAATGCACGGTGACTGTTGCTTATTCTCATTGCTAGACGGCTAGGTTGTTACTGATTAGTGTCACTGCCAGACGGCTGGACACCTCCTTGCCTCTAGTGCTTTTCTTCTGTTGAATTATTTCCTTGGGACAAATTCAAAATCCTTTCTCCAACTCTTTCTGCAGTTGTCAGATCCAAGAAAATCAGGTAGCCATAAATCCTGCAGTAGCTGGGGTCCAGGATAGAGTCATGGCTGCTCCCCTGCTGAGAGCTGCCCCTGTGGGTGCCCGATTAATGCATGTGGTGCATGTGCTAGCGATTACATCATCGGGAGGAGCAGGTCCTCACCCTGGGGAGGAAGGATGGAGGGGATGTTTACTCTCTTGGGACTGCTACTTCTACCCATCTAGGAAGAGAGCTGGTCCAAATGCAGAATGCCAGCCTTGCAACAGTCCAGAAAGTTCCCATGGGAGTGCTTGGGTCCAGTCGTCTCAGAATGAGGGTTCTAGGATTAGAGTTAGGTGGGGCTTCAGCTCTAGACTCTGCTGTGTGGGGAATATGAATGTGAATCCTAGCTAGTCCAGACGCTGAGATGTGAAAATCAGTGTTTGAAGCCAGCCTGGAAAGACATAGCCAGGAGACTCTTATCTCCGATGATCTAACAAAAAGCCAGAAATGGAGGTGTGGTAGAACATCAAACTTAAGTAAGGGTGGCAAAGCCCCAAGTTCAAACCCCGATACCAGCACAAAAATACATACACACATAGATTTGCCACTGTGTGAACACTGAGTTGTGTGACTCAGTGAGACCTTGGGTCCACTAGCTATCTTCCGGTCAGGAGTCTTCCTCTGTCTTCCAGTTTTCCTGCTTCCTTTTGTAAGAACTGGAGTATGATTCACTCACTCCTGAAAGACAGTACACAGAGGGGATTTCCAGCTACTCTACCTGGCTGGCCCTCAAGCTGTTATTAGCCAGAGCTACACAGTCTTTAGTATTAAAGTCATGGAGAAGGGCTGGTGGATAGGACTGGCAGAGTACCAAGGTGGTCCACAGAGTAAACCATTTTCTTATCACACCATTACCCACCCCCATCCCCTGCTCTGTTCTCATTTTTATACCCTTGTCCCGGAGCCTAAGATCCATCAAGTTGTTTTTCCAAATGGTTTTTTTTTCTTCCATAGGGACCTAGACCATTATAGTTTCACAGTATGTGTAATCCAAAACGCAAAACTCCAAAGGTTGGGGGGTGGGGGAGAACCAAAAGGGGCCAGAAGCTGTGGCTCACATTTGTAATGCTAGCTTACTCAGGAAGCTGAGGTCTGAGAATCATGGTTCAAAGCCAGCCTGGGCAGAAAAATCCCATGAAACTCTTATCACCAATCAACCAGCATAAAGCCAAAAGTGGAGGTATAGCTCTAGGAGTAGAGCACCAGCCTTGGATGAAAAGTCCAAGAAAGAGTGCAATGCTCTGAATTCAAAAGCCCTAGTACTTGTACATACATACAAAAAAAATCCAAAATGGTCCAAATCTCCAACTTTTGAGTATGAACATGATACTACATGTGGAAATTTCTACACCATAAAACTTTGTTTCACGTACAAAATGATTTAGAAGTCTGTATAAAGTTACCTTCATAGTGGTGCTGTGACTCAAGTGGTAGAGCACTAGCCTTGAGTTGAAGAGCTCAGAGACAGCACCCAGGCCCAGCGTTCAAGCCCCCAAAATAACCTAAATAAATAAATATTATTTATACAATATGATATTTATATAAATAGTATTTTTTAAATAAAAATTTTAAAAGCCAGGCGCTGGTGGCTCATGCCTGTAATCCTAGCTACTCAGCAGGCTGGGATCTGAGGATTGAGGTTCAACGCTGATTCAATGCCAGCCCAGGGAGAGAAAGTCTGTGAGACTCTTATCTCCAATTAACCACCAGAAACTGGAAGTGATGCTGTGGCTCAAGTGGTAGAGTGCTAGCCTTCAGCTGAAGAGCTCAAGGACAGCTCCCAGGCCCAGAGTTTAAGCCCCATGACCAGCCCCTCCCCCCCCAAAATAGTTACCTTCAGGCTATACAGACAAGGTATATATGAAACAAATGAATCTAATGTTTAGACTCAGGCCCCATCCCAAGATACTTCACTACATATACACAAACATTCTAAAATCAGGAAAAATCCAAACCACATCTGTTATCATCTCAGGTAAAAGATACTCAATCTCTGTGTGTATATAGCTATATATATATATTTTTTTTGTCTACGTGTATTTTTCCAGGCAGAGAATTGAAAGCTTTCATCAGATTCTCAAAGAGTCTCATGACTCAGAAAACAGATAGAAAAACAGAAAGATGGAGGAGGGAGGGGCCTAGTTTCCTGCACTAGAGCAAGTTGCTCATTGCCAGACCAAAGCATCAGCCAGACGCTGAAGGGTAGATCACAGACCTTTCCAGCCAGAAAGCTCCTCAGAGATTTTCAACTATTTTCAGCCTCAGCACCCTTGGTTCAAACAAAATCTTAAGAGGAAAACTCAGCCTGTAGAAGAGGTGAAAAGGAATTGAGACAGGGACTGAAGAAGGGGGAATTTGATCTCAGAGGTCCCTGGAAGCTGGGCATTAGTAGCTCACACCTGTAATCCTAGCTACTCAGGAGGCTGAAATCTGAAGGTCATGATTCGAAGGCAGACAGGACAGAAAAGTCCATGTGACTCTTATCTCCAATTAACTGGCAAAAAGCCAGAAGAGGAGCTGTGGCTTAAGTGGTAGAAGTGTTAGCCTTGAATAGAAAAAGGCAAGTGAGAGTATCAGGTCCTAAGTTCAAAACCCAGTATTGGTGTGTATGCACGCGCACACGCGCCCCCTCCCCCAACCTGGGAACACTAAAAGAGCACTCTCTTTGGGGAAATCTTTATGATTTTTCAGTGGTTCTCTGGGAAATGCCTGATCCAACCATCTCAATTCATTTTACAGATAGGAAGACTGAGGCCCACAAAGCAAGGAGTTAGTTGTTCATGCTGCCAACTACTAGTGATGTCATGGAGACCAGAATACAAGATGCTCAGTCTCCAAGTCTCCTGTGCTTTCCTCTCTGCCTGGGTAAAAGTGATAACAGAATTTTCTGGCTCCAAAGCCCAGGGCACTGAGTCTTTCAAATAGCCTTCGTGCAGGGGCTATCTCTAGTTTGGCAAAAGGGTCCTCACTCCAGCCCTGTAACCCTCCTGTCCTTTCTAAGCAGGACACTGAGAATCTTCTTCACCCAGAGAGAGTTCAGAGGAGGAGCTGGAAGACACCCCCCTAGGCTGTGCCTCCTCCATCAGGGCCTAAGGAGGAGCCAGTGCGAACCTGGAGTCCCGGGAAGCAAGATCTGCTCAGGGCAGAGTCCCAAGATGTCTCACTTACAAGGATGGAATTTCACGACTTGTGTGTTTTAATTAAATTTTTATTCTTGTGGAATCTTAGTAAAAGTTCTTCCACTCCTGCAACTCACTCCTTGTTATTAAAAACCATGACAAGATGAAGGAGGGGGGAAAAAAAATGCTGTCCAAGCAGCCAAAATGAGGCCATATTTCAGAAAGGATCTGACCACACTCTACCCTGAAACCAACTCCCTTCCCTTCCGACGCCAGTTCCGCCCTCTTGACTTCACAGTGCAGGACTTTAAGGCTGAGGCTTATTGCTTTCTGAGCCTCCTGAGGTTTAGAGGATTATTCTGGATTTAATCCTTTAATAATTTTTCCTCCCTCCTGTCTGAGGTCTGAGTTTCCAGCTGAAATCAGGCTGGTGAAACAGCTGGCTTCCAGCCCTACAGGACCCCCATGCAGACTGCTGTCCTGTTACTGTCAGAAAATCAGGAAGGGCTCAGTTGCTAGCTGGACACTTAGGGAACTTGCAAAGCTACACTTTAAAGTCCTTGCTCTGGTGAGGGGTAGAGGCAGCCCTTGCCATGCTCTGTGCCTGGGGCCTGGCCTAAATTCATTCTTAACTCCACACCATTGCCTGGGACTAGAAGACTTCAAAAAGAAAAAGAAGGAAAAGGGCAAGAAACTGAGTCTTACCAACAACTTGTCTGAGCTGGGCATCAGTGGTTCACACTTGTAATCCTAGTTACTCAAGAGGCTGAGATTGGAGAATCAAGGTTTAAAGCCAGCCTGGGCAGGTTAGTTCCTAAGACTCTTATTTCCAATTAGCCACCAAAAAAGCCAGATGTACAGGTGTGGTATAAGTAGTAGAGCACCGGCCTTGAGACAAAAAAGCTAGGCAAGTGCTCAAGGTCCTGAGTTTAAAGCTTAGTAATGGCACACACACACACATACACGCACGCATGCACCCCCTAACTTGCCAGTTTTACCTAGGTGATAACCACCAGCCCAGGCTCTAAGCCCTCTCCCTCTAGGCTCTGGAGTTCCTGCTCTTTGAGCTTAAGCAGCTGTCTGCCTCTTCCCTGCTCCATCTCAGCTCGTGACACCTTTCAGCTGAGCGCGTGGCTAGAAAGACACACCCCAGGAATGGTGTTGGGGGCCAGACTCTTTGTTCAGCCAAGCAGCCCTGCTAGTTAAAGGGTGAGCAATGCCCCCAACCTGATTCTCCTCACCAATACAGTCTTCATGAAAGCTGAGCAGGTGGTATCCAATTCAAAATGCCCCAGCTAAGCACCCTGTCAGCCAGGCTCAGCTGCAGGCTGGGGATGAATGCATGAGAGACCCTAACTGATACAGGAATCAGATACAGGAATCAGACACAGAGGTGAAGTTGCTGCCCCCTGAAAGCCCAGGGGAGCCAGCAAGCCTCTAGCCAGCACTGGGTCCTCTTAGTGCCTCCAGCTTGCGGCCCAAACAGGGACTCTCCCATTTCAGCTTTCTAGGAGACCTGAGTGGAGATGGAGGTTAACTCATCCACCTTGATGGGGGTGAGCCATAGTCACGACCCCGTAAGCCCCACAAACTAGCAGCCCTTTGGAAAGACAACAGCTGCCTCCTTTCCTCTATGGTGTTCTGCAGCCAGCCAATCTCTCCTCTGCATCCACATTTCACTCAATCTACAAACCTCCAGGGAGCACTTCCAAGGCGCCATCCCACCTTGCCAGGCCAGTAGGATAAAGAGATGGAAAAGACAGCCCCACATCCCCCAGTGGGAGAGCACAACCCTGCTAACTATAGACTAAGGGGAGATGTTCTATTGTTCAGCTCCAGGAAGGGGGTGGGGGGTGCTGTGGCAGCACCCAGTGTCTCCTGGGATCTTATTACAAATGCAAATTGGCAGGCCAGAGCCAACTGATTCAGAAACATGGAGTCAGCCCAAGAACCTGGTTTTGTTGGTTTGTTTTCTTGGTGTTATTGTTTGTTTTGGTTTTTGTTCTTTTAATGCAAGTTCAGAAAGGTAAGGAATCTCAAATCTAGGGATTGAGCACTATCCTTTAGCTTTTTTTACTCCAGGGGCTGGTGCTCTACCACTTGAGCCATACCTCCACTTCTACCTCTTTTCCTTTTTCTTTCTTTCTTTCTTTTTTTTTTTTTTGGTGGTTAATTGGAAATAAGAGTTTCACAGAATTTACAGCCCAGGCTGACTCTGAATCCCCATCCTCACATCTCAGCCTCCTGAGTAGCTAGGATTACAGATGTGAGCCACTGGCACCTGTCCAGAAACTTTTATTTTGGACCATTCCTGGGGCTTGAACTCAGGGCCTGAGCACTGTCTCTGGCCTCTTTTTGCTCAAGGATAGCACTCTAACACTTGAGCCACAGCGTCACTTTTCAGCTTTTTCTGTATATGTGGTGCTGAGGACTCGAACCCAGGGCTTCATGTATGCTAGGCAAGTACTCTACCAGTAGCTCACATTCCCAGCCCAGCAACCTATTTTTTTTTTTTACTTTTTTTTTCCTAGGTGGTGTGTGGGGCTTGAACTCTGGGTCTGAG
Source organism: Perognathus longimembris pacificus (assembly GCF_023159225.1). Classification (NCBI taxonomy): domain Eukaryota; kingdom Metazoa; phylum Chordata; class Mammalia; order Rodentia; family Heteromyidae; genus Perognathus; species Perognathus longimembris. Next base: position 40,248,257 of record NC_063177.1, on the reverse strand, counting down.
CGCTGTCCCTGAGGTCTTCAGCTCAAGGCTAGCTTGCTCTACCACTTGAGCCACAGTGCCACTTCCAGTTTTCCGGTGGTTAATTAGAGATATGAGTCTCACAGACTTTCCTGCCCAGGCTGGCTCAGCCTCCTGAGTAGCTAAGATTACAAGCATGAGCCACTGGTGCCCAGTCCAGCAACCTATTTTTGTTTTGTGCCATTCTAGAGCTTAAACTCAGGTCCTAGGCACAGTCCTGAGCTTTCATACTCAAGGCTAGCACTCTATTCCTTAAGCAAGAGCCAGAGTCTCAAGGATTTTCCTGCCTGGGCTAGCTTTGAACCTATAGCCTTAAACCTCAGTCTCTTGAATATCTAGGATTACAGGCTTGAGTCCCTGACTCCTGGCAAGCCACCTGTTTTAACAAGTACTCCATCCAGGTCATTCTGATGCTAGCTAGTATCTGAAAATCAGAGAGTTACAGAAACCCAGAGGACTGAGAGCACCCCAAATAGAGTGATCACAGAGGGCTTCCTAGAGGAAGAAACTCCTAAAGTGAGCAAGGAGCTACAGCCTGTCTGTGGACAAAGCTGTGCATGGGAGTTGATGGAGAATTGCAGGGTTAGTACCCTGGCAGGTGAGTGGCTAGTGGTTAGGGGAGAGGTGGCAGAAAGAGACAGAAGGAATCAATGATGTCAGAACTTCTTCAGAAGAAAGAACCCCACTATAGTAAACAGCCCTGCCTGAGCCAGGCAAGACAGATACCCCGGCTTCCCCAGAGGCCTGGGAGGCCCCCCTACCGCACTCCCCGGCAACTCCTTGGTTTGGTTAACCAAAGCAGCATGACCTCATGTGTTATGGCTGGGAAGGTGCAGGGGGAGCCAAATCCGGTGTTTGTATTGAAATTAATTGGGGGCTCATCGATGATGAAGGCTTTGAGGAATGCACAGCCCCCCCCCCTGCCATGTAATCCCTCAAACAATGGTGTCAGTTACACGACCACCACAGCCCCAGGCCTCAGTGGGCCACATCTGCACGTCCACAGCCCTTCTCAATGAAATCATAGATATGAACATTGAAAATACAAAGCAGATACCTGCAGGGACTGTCCATGGGGAGGATTCAGGCAAGATACACACACACACACACACACACACACACCTATTTTTAGCCTAGGAAGAGGAGCCTCATTTTTACCAGGGCAGCAGCTTGTCGATCAGGAAAAATCCCACTGCTCCCCCCTTCCCACTTCCATCCCCCCCATCCCTGATTTATGGTGATTCAGAGGGGAGATGCTGCCAGAAACAGGCCAGGGCCAGGAAAATTTCATCTGTCTGGAATCCGACAGGAAAAAAGAGGCCTGGAAATTTCAGAGGAAGCTGGGATCCGGGCCGGTCGCAGCAGCGCCTGTTTGTGTTCGCTCAGCTGGCTCCTGTTAGCAGTTACGGGTCCGCTGAGGGAAAGCGGGAGGCCAGGATTTTCCCTCTCTCCAGAACCTTGAGCTTGAACCACCCCCCCACCCGCCCCCCAGCAGCAGCTGCTCCAGTGACCTCTGGCCCCAAACAATAGGAGCCCTCCCCAGCTTTCCTCAAGCCCCCAAACCCTGAGCTGAATCTGCAATCAATATCTTTGTTGATAGATTTTTTTTCTCATATCACAAAAAATGATAGCATGGTGCTATTTGGGATTGTTTAATCAGAACATTTAGCACAGGCAAGAAGCAGAGCTGAAGGTGAAAACGAATTCAATTTCATTCCCTCCCCTAGACAGGTCCAGTTCTCCCAAAGGGGCCTTCTCTACCAGCCTTCCCTGCACTGGGGTACCAGGTCCCTGACCTCTAAGCCTGACACTGTGTGGCATGAGCACCAGGGATTAAGGCTCTGTTCAAAATCCTGCTGCATGGAAAATCCTAAAGGAGTGAGGTGGTGTTGGAGTTCAGTACAGGTTGCTTCAAAATCTGGCTCAAATATTTAATAAAACAGAAAGAAAGAAAGAGATAGAGAGGGGGGAAAGAAAAAGAAAGGAAGGAAGGAAGGAAGGAGGGAAGGAAGGAAAGAAGGAAGGAAGGAAGGAAAAGGAAGGAAGGAAAGGGAAGGGAGGAGAGGGGAGGAGAAATGAAAGGAAGGGGACACAGCCACCTCACAAAGTCTAGTGAGACAGGAGCCCAGGGTTGGGTCAGCCCTGGAAGGTGGTTTGTTCTGTTAAGAGATTATTCAGCTGGACACAGGTGACTCATGCCTGTTAACCTACCTGCTCAGGTGGCTGAGCTATGAGAATCCGTTTGAAGCAGTTTGGGCAGTCAAATCCAAGAGACTCTTATTTCCAATGAACCAACAAAAAGCCAGAAGAGGAAGTGTGCCTCACATAATAGAACACCAGCTATGAGCAAAAAAAGCTGAGGGCCTGAAGCTCTGTGTTGAAGCTCCAATATGGGCATGCACAGGGATGAACATACACGCGCGCGCACAGGGATGAACATACACGCGTGCGCACAAGGGTAAATAATCCTCTATTCAAGGGGGCCTACTCCATTGGGGCTTTAAAATAGGAGAGATTGGGGCTCAATTCTAATACAACAAAAACAAGTGGAGATTGATAGCCAAAGAGTGAGGAGTCAGTGGATGGACTATTTGTAGGCCGAAACATTAAGGCAAGGGGGCGTCAAGCTGAGATAGGTCAGGGTGATACGATGGGGGACAGGGGCTGAGAAATTTCATCAGACATCTAGGGTGGATTTTTTTTTTTGCCAGTCCTGGGACTTGAACTCAGGGCCTAAGCACTGTCCCTGGCTTCCTTTTGCTCAAGGCTAGCACTCTCCCACTTGAGCCGCAGCGCCACTTCTGGCTTTTTCTACATATGTGGTGCTGAGGAATCGAACCCAGGGCTTCATACATGCTAGGCAAGCACTCTACCACTAAGCCACATTCCCAGCCCAGGGTAGAATTTTTGCTAAACTTACCCCACAGGAATCTGGTTACAGATAAGGACTAAAAGGTCCAGGACAGAGCCCAAGGTCAAGGCTTGGTCAAAGAGTCCATGCCGTGGGACCTGCTGACAAGGGCAACGGAGCACCTAGCCAGGGGAAAGTAAGCAGCTGCCCAGGTTCAGCGCAGGCTCCATGGACTCAGAAGCTGCCGTGTCTGGGGCTCCCCAGCTGTGCTGACTTTGTGCCAGCTTCTCCGGGCCTCTCTTCTTCCTCCGGTGAGTACAAGGCCTGAGCTTGGCAGCTGGAAGCTGTACCCAGGACCTCTGCCCAGTCCTGTCCCCTGAAGAGTGGGACAGGTGCACTGGGACCTCTGTGCTCAGTTGCCTTCTCCTTGTTCTTCCACTCTACTTGCCCTTCACTGAGACAGCCTCTCCCAGAAATCATAGGCTAGCCTTCCAAAAGCAATTCCAAATGCCTTACCTCCCACATCCTCCCCACAGCCTTTCCCCCTCCATCCGCTCCCACCCCCAGCCCCTTCCCCCGGTCTGCCCACCTCTTGGAGCAAACCAGCAAAAGAGGAAGATGACATCAGTGGACTCGCGCACTTCTCTGAAGGGGAGATGGCCCATGGAGAGGGCCGAAGAGCAGAGACCTCAACTGACCCCTCGCCCCACCTGCAGTCTGGCTTCACCCCCCTCCAGCCCTTTGGGCCTCCAAAGACTTAGCTCCACAGGAAGATCCTGTCTTCCTTAAAGCAGTGTGGAATGTTCACCTCGGTTATTAACAGAATATCCGGTAACGCTGTTAATTGAAAATTGAACTCCAGTGATTCCACTTTACCAAGAATGGCAAAGCAAAACCAAGAGCAACTCTGATGCTACCAGTAGACACATGAGGAGACTTGGTAAACCAAGAAAGACACAGAGGCGGAGACTGAAGAATCAGAAAACCAGACACAAGAATCCCACATAGAGCTCAGATACCATGGCTCTCCGCTTGGCAGGAGAACCCAGGCTCCTACCTGACAGCTTCTCCCAGCCCCCCACACACCTAACACACTTCTTTCCCCACCCTTCCTCTGCTTTCCCCAGCTCTTCTCTGGCCCAGGAACTCTGCTTCTTGCTCCAACCAGACCTGTGCCCACAGATTATATAAAGTGAATATGGATAGCCGAAGTTGTATTCCAGCCTCCCCAAGATCAGTGCTCAAACCATCCTGAGAACCCCCAGGAAATAAACAGGGTGACTGTGGTAAAGTAATGTTAAAATGGACTGCAAGAATCTTTGTTCTTACTCAAAAAGCAACCCAGAGCAGGTGGTAGTAGCTCAGGCCTGTAATTCTAGCTACTCAGGAGGCTGAGATCTGAGGATTGAGGTTCAAAGGCAGCCCAGGCAGGAAAGTCCATGAGACCCCAAAAGTCAGAAGTGTAGCTCAAGTTGTAGAATGCTAGTCTTGAGAAAACAAACAAAAAGATCCCCACAACTCCATGATAGCACCCTGGCCCAGAAGTCAAGCCCAGAACTGGCACGCACGCGCACGCACGCACGCACACATTCACAGAATCATAGGAGTGTTTCTAGCATCGTCCCCCTCCCTAACTCCCTGATGGCAGGCATTCAGGATCCTCTCATCTGATAACTTGGATGGTAACCACTCTGGTGGTTACCAGAGGCTGGGGGCATGGTCTGGGCAGGTGTGAGCCCCTTCAAATGCTAGGGAGCCAGCCTTCAGAAGCACCCCAAGCCCTGGAATGGCAGCTCATGCCAGACCTATAGGTCATTTGTTTATTCAATAACTAATTAGCATAGTGTATCCTAAACCATCTTACCAGGCTGCTGTGAGAAAAAGGCATGGGAAATAGTGTTACAGATTAAAAGATGCTTAAGAACAGCTGGAGGCACAGCTCCTAACAAGTGAAAGGCCCTAGAATTAATCCCCAGCAACACACACACACACACACACATACACACAGTTTCCTCTAGTAAGGAAGCAGCTATAGGGACAGATAATCCTCCTACATGACTACACCGGGCAGGGAAAAGAAGGCATGCATAAAGCTACATCAGAGAAGACTCTGCAGAGGAGGTGACATCAGCCACAGCAATTGCAGCCCAAATTGTGTTCTTTTATTTCCATGTGTTTGTGCTGGTACTATGGTTTGAACTTACAGCCTTGTGTGGCTAGCGCTCTACCACTTGAACCACAGCTCTACTGCCAGCTTTATTCTGGTTAATTGGAGATAAGAGTCTCATGGACTTTATAGCCTGGTCTGGCTTTCAACCTCCATCCTCAGATCTCAGCTTCCTGAGTAGCTAGGATTATGGGTGTGAGCCACTGGTGCCTGGCTCCCAATTATTTCTTGAAAACCAAAGATTGCTCTACTGGAGTAAATCCTCTGGCTCAGGACGCCAAAGGGAGGGGCATACTCCTACTTAAAACCATATCATCATCATCATCAGGGCCTTGGCCCAGTGGAAGCTGCCCGGGAGGAGGGAGAAGAGGCCTGGAGGAAGCAACTGCCTAGGGCAGCCCAGCCTGCTGGGGCCACTGGGGCAGAGGCGTGTTGACACAGCTGGGGAAGAAAGGCTTTGTCCCCGCCTCATTAATCAAGTGCACAGGAGCTCTGAGGCAGGGCACCCCAGGGGCACTGGGCTCTCAGAGGGGGAGGAGGAGGCACCTGGGGGCAGAGAGGGGGGCTCTCAAGTAACAAGGTAGCCTGGAAGGAGGTTGGCCAGGCACTAGGGACCCATAGGCCAGGGCACTTCTCCACCAGTATGTTTGTCCACAGAGGAGCAGCCTTCCTGCCCAGAGATTAAAACACTTCCAGCAGACTGGGAATATGGCCTAGTGGTAGAGTGCTCGCCTCGTATACATGAAGCCCTGGGTTCGATTCCTCAGCACCATATATATAGAAAAAAACAGAAGTGGCACGGTGGCTCAAGTGGTAGAGTGCTAGAAAGGCCCTGAGTTCAAGCCCCAGAACTGGCAAAAACAAAACAAAACAAAAACAAAAACCACTTTCAGCCTCATTGGAAATGCCCTAACGCTCAGCTCCACCAAGAAGTATACACACACACACACACACTCGAGGCGAGCACTTTACCACCAGGCCATATTCCCAGCCGTGTGTGTGTGTGTGTGTGTGTGTGTGCGTGCGTGCGTGCGTGTGTGTGTTTAAGTCACCAGCTTTTGCTGAGAAGAGAGAAGTCTTTCACACCAGGGTTACTCCGGATACTGGAAGGAAGAAGATGGGAAAGCTACAGAGCTGTTTTGAAGTGCCAGACTTTGAAGTCAGGCCCCACTTTACCACACAAACCCCACTTTACCACACAAACCTGAGATAAGCAGGCCCTGTGAGCAAACCCAGGACAAGCCCATTAGGGCCCAGTCGGTCAAGAACTCTAACCACTGGGAATGCTTAACTCTAACTGCCCCCAGAGTGCCTCGAGCCCTGAGCCAATCAGATTTGTACCTGTATCCTAATCTTGCTTGAACACTTGATGGCTGTAACTTTGTTTTTGCCTTTATAAGCCCTGTGTAACTGCAGCTCGGGGCTTCTTCCTAACCTCCGCTGTGTCGGTGGGTAGGACGAGGCCCGAGTTGCAGCTCGCTTGAATAAAGCCTTGCCTTGCTTTTGTATTTCGGAATGTCTGAGTCTCGGTGGCCTTCTTGGTGGTTGTTTCGCGACTTGGCACAACAGTTTCTCCCTCACTGTTTTTCAGGCCACAGATACTTCTCCAGAACCTACTATGTGCCTGGAACCTAGCAAAAAGCAGAGGGAAAGCCAGGTGCTGGTGGCTCACACCTGTCATCCTAGCTATTCAGGAGGCTGAGATCTGAGGATCTCCATTTGAAGCCAGCCTGGGCAGGAAAGTCCATGAGACTCTCATCTCCAATTAACCACCAGAAACTTGGAAGTAGAGCTATGGCTCAAAGTGGTAGAGAGCTAGCCTTGAGCGAAAAAGCTCAGAGACCGTGCCCAGGTCTTGAGTTCAAGCCCCACAACCAACAACAACACACAAAAAACCAGAGAATTTTGGCTTTCCCAGAGCATGCCTAGAGGAGGGACCAAAGGAAGCAAAATTCAGTGCATTGCTAGCATGATCAGCAAGGCCGATGCCCTGAGCCCAGAACTGACTCCAGAACCACCATCCCTGACCATCCTCATCCTCTCTGCTGCCCCTTCTAGATCTGAACCAGGAGGGCTAAGTGCGGGGGGCATCTGGAGGGTGTGAGGACTTCCCTGGAGCCCCTTCTGTGTGGAGGCTGAGGGAGGGAGGGAGGCAGGCAGATCCAGGCAGTCCCATGCATGTCCAGCTTAATTGGTTTTTGTGTGTGCTGGTACTAGGGATTGAATTCAGGGCCTGGGCACTGTCCCTTACCTTTTTCACTCCATGCTGGCACTTTACAGCTTGAGCCATAGCACCACATCAGGATTTTTGATGGTTAACTACAGATAAGAGTCTCACTGAATTTCCTCCCCCAGACTAGCTTTGAACCTTGATTCTCACATCTCAACATCCTTGGGTAGCTACAGGCAACAGGCCCAGTTTAATCTTGAACCTCCACATTAGCAGGTAGCAGCAAGGCCCAAGGGGTTTCTCTGCCCTCTTTCACCATTGAGGGGAGGCCCTGCTGATCTCTCTGTCTTTTTAGTCCTTCCTGCATTCTCTTATTCTTTCTGCTCCCCCCCTGCTGCCCCTCCCCCTCCCATTCTCTCACCCTGCTCCCCCTCCCCTTCTTCCTGTCTTGCATTTTCCTGCCCAGGAATCAGACCCCAGACAGTACCTAGGAAGTCTGCGGCCTTGCCTAATAGAACTGTAATGGTCCTCGGGGAGGCGTGATAATGACATCCTCCTTAAATAAAAGGACTTAATGGAGATTCCCCAAATTTGAAAACCACATTTCCACCAGCAACCTACTCACCCAGGCGAGTGACTGCTCTGGAAAGGAACTCATGGGGAGCTTCTGGGGGAGCAGGCAACGGAGGGGGCTTGGAGTCTGTGCAAAGAATGTTCCGTTTGGGGCACTAGTGGCTTACACTGGTAATCATAGCTACTCAGAAGGCTGAGAGCTGAGGGTTATGGTTCAAATCCAGCCCAGAGTAGGAAAGTCTATGAGACATTTATCTCCAATTAACCACCAGAAAGCCTAAAGCAGAGCTGTGGCTCAAGCTGTAAAGTGCCAGTATTTAAGTAAAAGTTAAGGGACAGAGCCCAGGTCCTCACATCCTCCAGTAGTCATCCACACTCAGTCCCCCAGGTTCATGAGTTCGAGGCCAGCCTGGACTACATAGACCCTGAAGAGAGAGAGAGACAGAGACAGAGAGAGCAGTCTATTACTGAGTAGAGGCGAGTGTTATGGTTTATCCTCCTGTATTCTCCTCTGAAAACAGAGCTGTTAAGACGGAACCAAGAGCTCTCAAGCCCCATTGTCTTTCCCCTAAGCCAAGCAAAAAATGTGGCATTGGAAATCCAGTCTGACAAACAAGACACCTTACTTGAGGGTGTTCAGAAGGCAGGGATCACTGTCACAGCTCTGCCACTAACTCTGTCTGTGATCTTGGACAAAATTCTTCCCTTCTCAGCCCCTCTGTCTGGTGGTGGGGTGTAGGTTTGTGTGATTAGGTGGTCTCGAAGAACATTCACACTCTAAATAAGAATTAATGTGGAAAGCTGGGAGCTAGTCACTATTCCAAAAACGGAAATCTGAGAATCGTTGTTCTAAGCCAGCCCAAGCAGGAAAGTCTGTGACACTTTTCTCTCCAATTAACCACCAAAAACTAGAAGTGTATCTGTGGCTCAAAGTGGTAGAGCAAAAAAAGGTAGAGTTTTGATAAAAACAAACAAACAAACAAACTCAGAGAACAGTGCACCCAGGTTCTTATTTCAAACTCCAGGAGTGGCACCAAAAAAAGAAAAAGAAAAGAAAAAGGGAAAAAAGGAAAGAATTAAGAATTAAAGTGGAGTACCATGTATCCAACTGGAGCCTCTTCAGTGGAGATGACATGTGGCGTGTGTTTGGCAACACTGCCACCTTGTGGTGGCAGCACACAACTCTTGCCTGAGGCCTTGGGACTTGGCTGGTTCTCACCCCAGCCCGTTCTAGAAGAGACACATTCCTAGCAGGAGAGTGATTTCCGCCCGTGAGGGTGGGCCCACACACACACCCCTACCCCTGTCCTGGGGCTTGACCTCTGGGCCTGAGTGCTGTCCCTGAGCCTCTTTGTGCTCAAGGCTAGCACTCTACCACTTTGGGCCACAGTGCCACTTCCAGCTTTTCTGAGTAGTTTATTAGAGACAAGAGTCTCCTGGACTTTCCTGCCCTGGCTGGCTTTGAACCAAGATCCTCAGATCTCAGCCTCCTAAGTAGGTAGGATTACAGGCCTGAGCCACCTGTACCTGGCCAAGTGAAATGATTCTCTAGAAGAAAAAATAAGAAAAAAAAATCATTCCCAGGCTGTGAATGAGGCTTGGTAGTAAAATGCTTCTCTTGCTCCAAGCCCCTGGATCTACCTCCAGCACCAGAATTAAAACAAAAATCACTCAGTTTAGGACACAGGACACTCATTTTTGTAGATAAGCTCTTATCTTGGAGCTGGGCACTGGCAGCTCATGCCTGTAATCCTTCCTATTTAGGAGGCTGAGATTGACATCTTGATTCAAAGTCAGGAAAGTCCATGAGATTCTTATCCCCCCCTTCCCCCCCCCCAAAAAAAAAACTACTCAGAAAAAGCTGGAAGTGGCGCTGCAGCTAAAGTGGTAAAACACTAGCCTTGAACACAAAAAAGCTCATGGACAGCTCCTAGGCCTTTAGTTGAAGCCCCATTCCCATCCCACCCCACCCCCCCCAAAAAAAAGAAAAAATCTTATCTCGTGAGGAAAAAAAAAAAACCCACCATTTTCAAGATCCTACTTTGTGCAAGTTACTATGGTAAATAAACACATTATACATAGTACTATGTCCAGTATAATGTACTTTGTCTTGTTTGATCCTGTCAACAACTCTGTAAGGGAAACATTACTGGTTCTAATTTTACAGGCTTAGAGAGGGGCCATGATTTACCTAGGGACACACAGCTAAAGTGATGAGGTCATCCAAAAACTCCAAGAAAGCTCACTTGACTATGAAACTCAAGCTGTCTCTAGGAATGAGTAACTCATTCTTCTCAGCCATGTCAGACTCTATCTTCTCAATGTGTGTGTGTATGTGTGTGTATGTGTGTGTATGTGTATGTGGGGGGGGGGGGTACTGTGCTTAAGCCTTACTTGGCTTTTTTCTGTTCAAAGCTGGCAGTCTACTACTTGAGCCTCAGTTCCACTTCCAGCTTTTTACTGATTACTTGGAGTTAAGAGTCTCATGGACGTTCCTGCTCCAGCTTGCTTCGAACAGTAATTATCAGCTCTCAGCCTCCTGAGTAGCTAGGATTACAGGTGTCAGCCACTAGCACCCAGAAATTTCATCTTATTCTTGTGGATGTTTTGGTTCCTTGAGGTAGCAACACTCAACCCAGGACTCTGGAAATGTCCCATGTGGGCCAGGAAATGGTAAGTATCTCTCTATAGCTTCCCTACATGAGAATGGACCAAATGCTCCGAGCCTCTGCTCCTTCCAAAAGGAAGCTGTAACCCTCAATTAAACAATAGCAGGAACACACCAAGGATGCATAGAGTCACTGCACAGTTAGCCAGCAAAAGGTTCAGGGCAAATGGAAGCCACCTAAGGTCTTGCTCCCCCAATTCCATATAAACACACCTTCACACTTGCCTGTGTATCTCCTGAATTTTCTAGGCTGGGGAGGTGCCTAGGAAGAGGCACTGTCTTCTGCTCCCAACCCCCAGATTAGAACAGCCACCCCAGTAGGGAGAACACAGACCTCCAGATTCTGGGTCATCAAAGGAGCCTCAGCCTCTCCACGCACTGAGCACATGAAGGAACCCAACTACTCATTTGAACAAGTGAGCAACACAAAGCGATCCACACAACTGTGGTCCTCAATACCATCTGGGGAGACCCAGGGACTGGGCCAAGTGGCAAAAGCCACAGGCTCCACTGGTGTTTGAGTTGGGAAAGAGGTGACTGGAGGCCTCGAGAGGGTTAAAAAACCAGCTCTTGGCTCTATGGCTCAGTTCCAGAAGGTCCCCGTTAACACTAGAGGTCTCCTGATAGCTCACTCTCTTTAATAGATTTTTCCCATTGACGGCTCAGTTTATTGACTATCATTTCCTCTTCTGCAGGGGAGCTATTTTCTGGGTCACTGATCCAACCAACTTAAAAGGGGCTGCATTGATTAGGTTTTATTGGTGGTGACTTGCACAGAGATGGGCTGACTTGATCCTACCTGCTAAAGGCTCCTTTGTCTCCCCCCTCCCAGCCCCCACACACCCTGTTGACTGATGGGAGGGAGGGACAAAGTTGGAGCACTCAGGTGGTGGCCTTTAGGGGGTGATGGAGAACTTCAGGCTGAATGGCCTCCAGCTTGCAGCAGCATGAGAGCAAAATCCACAGAAGGGGGGGGGGAAGACAAAGAGAGAGAGAAAAGAAGGAAGAGAGAAAGTGAAAGAAAGAAAAGGAAAGAAGGGAAGGAGGAAGGAAGGGAAAGAAAGGAAGAAAAAGACAGACAAGAAGGAGGGAAGGAAGGAAAGAAGGGAGGGAGGGAGGGAGGAAGGAAGGGAGAGAGGGAAAGAAAGAAAAAGAAAGAAGAAGGAAGGAAGGGAAAGAAAGGAAGAGAAAGAAAGACAAAAAGGAAGGGAGGGAGGAAGGAAAGAAGGAAGGGAGGGAGAGAGAAGGAAAGAAAGGAAGGAAGAAGGAAAGAAAGAAAGAGGGAGAGAGGGAAGGAGAGAGGAAGGGAGGGAAGGAGAGGGAGGGAGGGAAGGAGGGAAGGAAGGAAGGAAGGAAGGAAGGAAGGAAGGAAGGAAGGAAGGATGGAAAGAAAGGAGAGAAGGAAGGAAGGAGATAGGGAGGGTGGGAAGGAGAGGGAGAGTGAGAGGGAGGAGGAGAGAAAGGAAAGAAGCAAGCAAGTGACCCAGCGAGCAAGCCAGGCACTAGTGACTCACACCTGTAGTCCTTGTCAGGAGGCTGAGAGGTGAGGATCACAGTTTGAAGCCAGACTGGGCAGGAAAGTCTGTTAGACTCTTATCTCCAATAAACTATCAAAAAAAGCTGAAGTAGAGCTATAGCTCAAAGTGGTAGAGCGAGCACTAGCCTTGAGGAAAAGAAGCTCAGGGCCCCAGGCCCTGAGTTCAAGCCCCTAGTTCATCACAAAAGAAAAAGAAAGAAGGAAGGGAAGAAGGGAGGGAAGGAGGGAGGGAGAAAACTAATGAAAATGAGAGCGAAAAGGAGGGAGGGAGGTGGGAAAAGAAAAGTGTAAGGGAAAGGGGACTGAAGGGAAGGAGGAAAGACAAGGACAAGGACAAGGAGGGGAGGACGGGGGAAGGAGAGGAAAAGGAAGGGAACTAATGCTAGGAGGGGAGCCAATGCTAACAGAACTTGGCTAAAAATAAAAGCCAGCCCAGATAGTCACCATTCAGTTCGCATTTACTGAACCTCTGAAATACCTTAGTAACATTGACAGTGGCCATACTCTTTATTATCCACTCCATGCTCACAACTCTACGTGAGAAATGGGATACTTTCCCCCACTTTATGGATGACGGACCAAAAGCTTCAAGAAAAAAAACAAAAAAAGAAAGGAAAAAACTACTCTGTCCTAAACCACATAATTAGCTGGTGACAAACTCCAGAAAACCTAAGCTGAGGTCTTTCTGGCTCCAGTCATCATCCTTCTATCTAGAGAGCTCAAGGTGGTAGGAGGCAAAATTGATATTTAATAAAAGCAGGTAATATATCCGTGTGGGCAGGCCACAGGCCACTAACACAAGGGAGAGGGGAACAGAACTAGAGAGACCCCCCCAAAAAACATCTAGATCAAACCCGCCCCCCCCCAAACTTAACAGGGAGCAAACAGTCTCTGACATGTGAACAAATGCACCCAAGGTCAAACAGTATACACTCATTCATTCATTCAGCATGCCAGGCACTACACATGTTCTCAATAGAGCTCAAGGGCAGAGTGAGTGCTGGAGTAAAAGGCAGTTTCGGGCAGGAACACTCATCCATTCAGAGAAGCACTGTGGACAGCTTTGCTCTTTCTCTCATCTGGGTCACTGATCTGACGCCTCCTCCCTCACCCTCCCACCCCAGCCTGTTCCCACAGGTACAGCCACCCATCTCCAGCAGGACCCAGAAGCATGGAAGCACTAGGGCTCACCACCACCACCACCACCACCACCACTCCTTATATACAAATACTTCGTCTTTGGCCTCCTTTTCTTCTTCATCCTATGTTATGTGAGACTCTGACTAGTGTCAGCAAGTCAGAGCTCTGCTGAAAGCCAAGTGCCAAGATGGGCAGAACAATCATTGCTAGAATCCCATGCTGACTTAGGGTAGGGGTTGGTGTGGGTGAAAGTTTGGGCTATGATTTTAGTACATGGGGGGGTGGGAGGAGACTGTGTGGGGCTATGTGTGTCTGTGCACATGCATTTGAGGCCCATGGACTTCATTGTGGCCATTCTTCCATTTGTGTACTCATTCATTCATTCAGCAGCTCTTACTGATCTAGCATTTCCTCCGTGGTCAGTATGGCCTTGGGATCTAGGGATTCAGAAATGAACAAGACAACTCTACCCAGGAGGGTCTTGTGACTGGACGTGGGAGAAAAATATATGTGCAAAGAACTACAGCCCAGTAACCCCAGCTACTCCATATCCAACACTGGCCCCAGACAAAAATAGGAGACCTGCTGGGCACTGGTGATTCGTGCCTGTAATCCTAGCTATTCAGGAGACTGAGATCTGAGGATCCTGGCTCAAAGCCAGCCTGGGCAGGAAAGTCCATGAGACTCTTATCTTCAATTAACCACCAGAAAAGCCAGAAGTGGCACTGTGGTTCAAGTGGTAGAGTGGCTCACCTTGAGCAGAAAGCAGCTCAGAGATGGTGCCCAGACCCAGAGTTCAAGTCCAAGGATCAGGACTTGACGTGGAAAAAGAACTGAATTGTGGCTCAAGTGGCAGTCCTAGTGCCATGAGAGAGACTATGAAGACCAGGCACAATGGCTCATACCTGAGAATTGAGGTACAAACCTAGCCTAGGCAGAAAAGTTTATGAGACTTTAATTCCCAATTAATCAGCAAAACCCTGGAAGTAGAGGTATAGCTCAAGTGGTAGAACACTAGCCTTGAGCAAAAAATGAAGGGTGAACATGATACCTTGAGGTCAGGCTCAGTACGTACGTGTGTGTGTGTGTGTGTGTGTGTGTGTGTGTGTGTGTGTGTGTGTATCTTTTTTTTTTTTTCTTTTTGCTCAAGGCTAGCACTCTGCCACTTGAGCCGCAGCGCCACTTCTGGCCATTTTCTGTATATGTGGTGCTGGGGAATCGAACCGAGGGCTTCATGTATAAGAGGCAGGCACTCTTGCCACTAGGCCATATCCCCAACCCTGTGTGTATCTTTTATCCATTAGGTTTCCATAACTCCAAGCCCAAGTGTGAGATGCTTGGTGTGCTTGGGAGAGAATGTCTCCCTGCCCCGCCCACCCCACCCCCCTAGCAAAATCACCACATTCCTCCTCTCTCTCCCTCATTAGACTCCCGTAATGCAAAATCTGTGTTTCACTCCTCTGAATGAGAGAATTAAATCATCCAGATTAAATAAATTAAGTGAATGTATTTTCCCCGGCAGGAAACTTGGCACCTGTCTAAGAGAATTCCAGCAAACCATCCAGAAACAAGTAGAGCACCTGAGATCCAACCAAAGGAGCAATGGTGAAAAGAGCCAGCCAGTTACCAGAATCCATTTCTTCTGCATAATTGGCAGCCATCAGAAGAAATCTGTGAAAACATGTAAAAGCTGCTCGCAGGAGGGGCAGCAGCAGGTTACCCACACAGCCATGCCAGGGATAGGTGCCACCCTCCACATGCCAGCCGGATGGCCCAAAGCCAAATGCCTAAAGGAAGAGAGAGGTTCTGGGTCCTGCATTTTTTGTTTTGTTTGTTTCTGTGCCTGTGCCAGGCTTTGGGCCTGGGCTCTGTCCCTGAGCTTTTGTGCTCAAGGCTAGCGCTCTACCATTTGAGCCACAGCTCCACTTCTGGCTTTTTGGTGGTTAATTAGAGATAAGAATCTCACAGACTTTCCTGCCCAGGCTTGCTTTGAATTGTGATCCTCAGGTCTCAACCTCCTGAGTAGCTAGGATTACAGGTGTGAGCCACCAGTGCCTGGCTGAGTCCTGTTTTAAGTAGTTCTCACACCTATAATTACATAACTTTACAGATGCATGCCCATGTCACACAAACCATACACACATGTGCACCACCACGCCGATGCTCAGGTACGTATACCACACCCGCACACTTAGACACATCTCACACTCACAAGCTTCATCACAATCACTTACACATGCAAACATCTCACCTCACACATAGGTACTCAATAATGTGTGCACTTGGGCTGGAGATGTAGATCACAAGACTCTGGGTTCAAATCCCCAGCACTACCAAAAAATACACCTACTCTCACATACACAAATATCACATACCTCCTGCTCACAAACACACTCACAAGTACACAAACATCTCATGTATGCCACACACACATACATATGTGTAAGCAAGCATGTGTGTGCGTGCATACACACACAATACATTTTCTGTTCTCTAGGGACGTAAAACTAGCACCTTCTATGTTTTGGTGCAAGTTGTATATGGGCAAGGAAACTTTCCATCCCTCTATGGGCTTTAAGGGGTTTGTTGCTGAGGCCCAGGCTAAGCCAGCCTATTCCCTATGTAGTTCAGGCTGGCCTTGAACTCATTCTCCTGCCTCAGCTTCCTGAGTGCTGAGATTATAGGCAGGAGCCTCCATGGCCAGCTCAATAGTGTCCTTTTTGTCTAGAAAAGAAATAAGAATGGGCTTTGGGTGACATTAGCTCTGATTTTCTGTTCTCAAAACTAGACTCATCAGGGCCGGGAATGTGGCTTTAGTAGTAGAGTGCTTGCCTAGCATGCATGAAACCCTGGGTTAGATTCCTCAGTACCACATAAACAGAAAAGGCCAGAAGTGGTGCTCTGGCTCAAGTGGTAAAGTGCTAGCCTTGAGCAAAAGAAGCTCAGGTATCATGCTCAGGCCCTGAGTTCAAGCCCCAGGACTGGAAGAAGAAAAAAAAAAAAACCTAGACTCATCAAAAGTTCAGTTTTCTCCAGGTGCTGATGGTTCCTGGCTACTCAGAAGGCTGAGATCTAAGGACCCAGCTCAAAGCCATCCCTGGAAGAAAAGTCTGTGAGATTCTTATCTCCAATTAAACAGCAAAAAAAGCTGAAAGTAGAGTTGTGGCTCAAGTGGTGGAACAGCAGCCTTGAGCAAAGAAAGCCAAGGGCAGGGATGGGAGGGGAGTTGGACTTGTGACTCAGGTAGCCGAGCAGTAGTCAATGAGCAAAAGCAGCAGGTATCAAGTCCTAGTCCCAGTCTCAATCCTAAAAAAAGACAAAAGAAAATAAAAAAGCAAAGTAGGGAGTGCAAGACCCAGAGTTCACGACCCAGTACTGGTACAACCCCCCCCAAATAAGTTCATTGTTTTCAAAAATGCCTTCAGAGATTTTCATGTTATTTTGATTTGCAATACTAAAGCTCAAACCCAGGGCCTTGTGCATGCATGCTAAGCAAGCACTCTACCCCTGAACTACACCCTCAGTCCCTAGAGCTACTTCTAATATGCAGTTCATTAGACTAGAACACCTGTCCCGGTGTTTACCAAGAACACCCTAGACAGAGTGTTTTCTCAGCCCAGAAGCCCTGGTGGTGATAATCACTCTTCTAGCTTCTAACAGCATTTACGTTTGTTCTGCCTGGATTTCAACTTTTATGTAAATGGAACCAGAATTTCTCCCTCTTGCTACCTAATGATGTTCACATCAAGAAATTCAGCAGAGGCAGGTGGCACCAGTGGCTCACACCTGTAATCCTAGCTACTCAGGAGGCTGAGATCTAAAGATCAGTTTTCTGACAGCCAGGGCATAGAAGTGTGTGAGACTCTAATAAACTACTCAGAAAAAGCTGGAAGTGGCGTGTGGTTCAAAGTGGTAGAGTGCTAGCATTGAGCACAAAATCTCAAGGACAGCACTCAGGCCCTGAGTTCAAGCCCCAGGATGACTACATATACAAAAAAAGAAAGAAAGAAATCATATTGGGTTGGAGACATGACTCAAGGGGTAAAGTATATATATGCCTTGCAAGTGTAAAGCCCTGAGTTCATACCCCAGCATTGGGGGGAGGGGGAGGGAGGAAGGGAAGGAAAGGGAAGGGAGAGGGAGGGGAAAGGTGAGATGAAGGGGGAAGAGGGGAGGGAGAGGAAGAAGGGGAGGGAGAAGAGGGAGGGGAGGGAGAAGAGGGAGGGGAGGAAGGGAAGGAAAGTTCATCACACTGGTACACTGGTGAATTGTGGCTCTGCTTAGGCCCAGGATGAGACAGGACTTTGAAGACTAACAATTCCCTTCCCTTCTGCCCAGAATGAACCCAAGACTCTCTGCTGCAAGGCATGAGGACGCCATGGGCAACCAGACATTTTTCCCTGCATCATCATTCCAAGGACTGAATCCAGACTTGAGAGATCTCAGTCAGAGATCCAGCTCCGCCACTAACTTCCCAGGGACCTGGTGAGTGGCCTCTCCCTCTCCCTCTCCACCCAAGCCTCCTCTGTCCCGCAGGCTGTGAAACCCTGAGCTCTCTAAAGCTCTTGCCATATGTCATCTGCCCCGTTCTTTCATCCTCTAGAGCAGGGCTCAGCAAACCCTGACCCCTTCACACAGTTTGCAAGCTAAGAATCATGCTTGCATCGATAAATGCAAAAAAAAAAATCAAAATAATACTTTGTGGGCTGGGGATGTATGGCTTAGTGGTAGAGTGCTTGCCTAGCATATATGGAAAGAAAAATCTTAAAAAGAACAATACTTTGTGACACATGAGAATTATAATGAAATTCAAATGTCAGTGTCCATAAATAAAATATGACTGGAACACAGCCGTGATCATTCATTTATATCTATAGCTATTTCCAGAGTAGCTGTGAGACCTGATACCTAAAGCCTAAAATATTTACTTTCTGGCAAGTTCAAGGTCCTAGGTTCAATCCCCAGTATGGCGGGGAAAGATGGGCTATGGAGGCATACGCCTATAATCCTAGCTATTTGGGAAATAGAGACCAGAGAATCACCATTTACAGAAAAGATTGG
Organism: Perognathus longimembris pacificus; assembly: GCF_023159225.1. NCBI lineage: Eukaryota > Metazoa > Chordata > Mammalia > Rodentia > Heteromyidae > Perognathus > Perognathus longimembris. The sequence goes on along the minus strand of NC_063177.1, from coordinate 40,230,072 downwards.
GGCATCCCCTTTTGCCTATACAATCACCACCCAGATAGAAGTCCAGCACAGTGGGACATCAGTGGGGTCCCTGAGCTTTTCTCTCTCAAAGCTGGCACTCTGCTACTTTCTACTCCCAGCTTTTTTGGTGGTTAATTAGAGATAAGAATCTCTTGGACTTCCCTGCCCTGGGCTGGCTTTGAACCTTGATCCACAGATCTCAGCCTTCTGATTAGCTAGGATTACAGGCATAAGCCACCTGGCTTTTTTTAAAAATTGCTATTAGGTACTCTGTTTTGAAGATCTATCCGTGTAGATCTGTCTGTGTACAGCCAGCCTGTTTGTTGCTTCCTGCCACTGCCGGGAGCGCCTTAGAGCATCTATGCATTTTTCCTCTCCCTTTCCCCTCTCCCAGGGAAGGCTCCCTTTGAGCCCTATGCCCTCACCCTTGGGCCTTCAAGAAGCTTGATGTCGTGGGCTGGGGATATGGCCTAGTGGCAAGAGTGCTTTCCTCATATTCATGAGGCCCTGGGTTCAATTCCCCAGCACCACATATGTAGAAAATGGCCAGAAGTGGCGCTGTGGCTCAAATGGCAGAGTGCTAGCCTTGAGCAAAAGGAAGCCAGGGACAGTGCTCAGGCCCTGAGTTCAAGGCCCAGGACTAGCAACAAAAAAAAAAAAAAAAAGAAGCTTGATGACTACTGAGATGAATCCCACAGGTTGAAATGGACCCTTTTTTCCTAAGTCCACCATAGCAGAAGAAACAGGGAGAATAGAAGAACAGGCTCTTGTGGATCCTCTCTTGACCGGCTGCCCCCCGCCCCACTTCCCCTCCTTGTCCCCTTGCAAGACCCGGCTGAGCGCTTAGCTTCCTGAATGTGGCTCCCAGCTCCACCGCAGCCCGCCATCCTGTTACATTATAACAAGAGGATAATCAATGAACTGCTAACTCTATTGCAATAAAGGAGCGAGCCCAACCTTATATAATTCTTTTTAATTGTTTTCTCACATTACAAGGGTTTTTTTTTTTTGCTAAACTTATTCCACCATAAGTTATGTCATTTAATTTCTCAAAGTGCTAATAATTTAATTGCTTCCTTCCTGCAGACAAAGTGCCTGCACTGTCCTCCCTTCTCCAGCAAGATTATAAAAGGGAGTTGGCTGGAATACCAAAGAGGGGGAGTGTTTTTGGCGGCAGGATTTGATGGGAAGCAGCTTTCTCAGAAGTCAGTATGTGGGATTGGGGACCTGGCTGCAGACTTCAAAGGGGCGGGAAGCTCTGCAGAGCCAGCACCCTAGCTCAAGGGGGTTTATGATAATCACCAGGAAGGGGAGGAGCTGAGATCTGACAGTCTTGGGGGGCCCAAAGCAGGGACCTGGACACTGGGATTCACCTGCAGCAGCTGGAACTTCTATCAGATTCTCAGGAAGGTCCTAACAGTCAGGATTCTGTCATAATTACAGAAAGGAGAGGTTTTTCACCTCTGACTGACAACTTGTGCTCCCTTAAATTGTGTCGTTTTTATCTTCATGCTCAATTATGTGTACTAAGTACTCTTGTTGCCATTTTACAGGTGGAGAAACAGAGGCGAGAAACAGTGACTGTGTGGAGTGGAGATGTGTCTTCAGTGGCAAAACCAAACAAAAGTGTGGGAAGGGTGCTGGTGGCTCACACCTGTAGTCCTGACCCTGCCTAGACAAGACAGTCTCTGAGACCCTTACCTCCAATAAACTACCAAAAAGTCAAAAGTGGAGGTGTAGTTTGAGTAGTTGAACACTAGCCTTGGGCAAAAGCAGCTCAGGGTCCTGAATTCAAGCCCCATTGCGGGCACATGTGCACACAAGCGTGTCCACACACACTCCATCAGACTGGAGCAAGTATTTAGTTTTGGGGAGCTGAACTCCAGAGCCCAAATGTTCATCTGCCTCTTAATGCCTGTCTCTGCCACCTCTCCAGAGGTTGAATTATGACATCAAATCTGTCATGATTCTCTTCTTGAAGAGAATAGAGGTATCGAGACAAAGACCAGAATGAGCTATTCTTGCTGTTTCCAAGGCAGTAAGTACCCTTCTCCCACATACCAGGTGGGAGCCATCAAATCCCACCACCACCACCACCGTGACTCAGTGGTTAACAGCAGACAGTCCAAGCCTCAATCATGGTCTCTAAAACACTCAAACTCCCCAGCCCCAAACTCAGTCTCCATCCCAAAACCCTCACCACCCTGGGATTATCTTTCTGGGTTTTCTACCATTGCAATAGCTGTCTCTTCTCTTCAACCTTAAACCTTTCTTCCCGGCTAAATGAACGTTTTATTCATCCTACAAGGCCTGGCTCAAATGGCCCCTCTATGCTTTTCTAGACAAATCTCCTCTCCCTACAAAACACACAACAACAACAAACATCTCAGGACATTTAGAGTTCACCAAGGAGCCTCAGATCTGGTCTGCAAAAATGCTTTAGTGAGTCCCTTGCTGTTGGTGGCTCACGCCTGTAATCCTAGCTACTCAGGAGGCTGAGATCTAAGGATCACGGTTTAAAGCCAGCAGGAAAGACTAAAAAGGAAAGAAAGAAAAAAGAATAGTTGGTATGAGCTTACTTAGCTGTCTTCTCTTGCTACTTACTAGTCCTGTGACTTTTGGAAAGTTATTTAGTATCTCTGAGCTTGTGATGGGACTAAATAAGTTACACCCAGTGAAATGTTTATCCTGGCATGTGGTGAATGCTGGGACATAGCTTTATTGTTATTTTTGGCTAACATTCCCATCTCCTAACAGTATCTAGGTTGTAGTAGTTGTTCAATAAATGAAGAAATGTGGGTGGGAGGAGGAGAATCTAATTACTTAATTACCTTCTATCTCCTCCCCTGACATGAAAATGCTCTTTGACCAAATTAACACTCCAGATGTCGTGTTTGTTTGCTGTTTCCATTAGCCTTGAATTTGTTGTGTAGCCCTGCCTGGCTTCAAATGCATGATCTTTCTACTTTAGCCTCCTGAGCTCTGGGCTTACAAGTGTCCTCTCATGTCCGCCTTTCACTTCCCTTTCTTAAGTTCTATTTATCACCTGTTGTTGGGAACCCAGAGTCCTCCTCGAGCCCCGTGCTTCCATGCTTCTGAATGGGGTGTCTGAGACAGACCTCAGATCTCCTGTTCTCAGTCCATTGAGTCCACTCATAGAATGAAAAGAGTGCCAGACAGAGAATCAGAGGTGTGCAGGCTGCAAAAGCCATTCCTGGCTGGGTAACCTTGGTGACTCTGCCTTTCTGAGCACCTAGGTGATGGTGCTACAATTCAGAGGGCTGGATGAGACTCAGGCTACCAAGTTACACAGAGACCATTCTGATGGGCTTCTTTCCTGAGACAAATCACTGCCTGTCCCAAAAGAGTAGGTAGGGCAGAGTAGGAGCTGAAGGACTTAGGGCCCCCAGAACTTGAGATCCAGAAGGTACCAAAGAAGAGGGATGTACTACAAGCACCCTAGCCAAGCCAGGCACTGGTGGCTCACACCTGTGATCCTAGGTACTCAAAGAGGCTGAGGTCTGAGGATTGCGGTTAGAAGCCAGCCTGAGCAGGAAAGTCTGTGAGACTCTTTCACCAATAAACTACTCAGATAAAGGCAGAAGTGGTACTGTGGCTCAAGTGGTAGATTACTAGCCTTCAGCACCAAAGCTCCAGGGACAGCACTGAGGCCCCACAACTGGAAAAGTAAATAAATAAAAGTACACCCTAGCCATGAAAAGATGACACCCCAGACACCCCACCTACAATGGGACTAGGACCATGAGTATAGCTTGGGGCAGCCATGTATCTCATTCATATGCAATTGCAGAAATTTAATTAAAAAGCACAAATCAGGTGTACACTTTTGGCTCATGCCTGTAACCCTTGCCCTTCAGGAGGCTACCCAGAGGATCATGATTCGAAGCCACTCTGGGGGGAAAAATAGTCTTCAATTAACCAGCAAAAAGCTGATTGGAGATGTGGTTCAGGTGGTAGAGCCCCAGCCATAAGCAAACAAGCTGATTGAGTATGAGGCCCCAGAGTTCAAGCCCTGATACCAGCAACAACAAAAATGCACAACTTGCCAGGCACCAATGGCTCATGCTTATAACCCTAGCTATTCAAGAGGCTGAGATCTGAGGATCACTATTCAAAGCCATCGCAGGCAGGAAAGTCTGTGAGATTCTTACCTCCAATTAATCATAAAAAGCCAGAAGTGGAGTTGTAGCTCAAGTAGTAGAACATTATTAGTCTTGAGCTTAAAAGCTCAGGAACAGTGTCCAGGCTCTGAGTTCAAGCCCCAGGACCAGCATACACACTAAATTTTGTAAATTTTTATGTGTCTTAAAATATCATTCTTCTTTCAATTTTTTCCTCTCAAATCATTGAAAATGTTAAGAACTAGGTTGGGATGTAGCTGAGTAGTAGAACACGTGCCTAACATTTGAGAAACCCTAGGTTCACCCCATCCTGAGTACTGTCAGAAAAAAGAAGGAAGGGAGGAAGGGAGGGAGGGAGGGAGGGAGGGAGGGAGGGAGGGAGGGAGGGAGGGAGGAAAAGAAAGAAGAAAGGGAAGGAGCAAGGAAGGAGGAAGAGAAGATGAAGGAATTCTTCATAGTTTACTGGCTGGATTGGTACAGCCCATAGATTTCTGAGCTCCTTCAAGGCCCAGCCTTCTTCCATGTCGCCTCCAACAGCGCCCTCTAGGCGCAGACTCAGTTCTGCGAGCTGTGGACTGCTTCAGCAGGCAGTTTGCAAAGCCCTGCCTTCTGAAGCCAGCATGGGTGCTACAGGTGAACAGAAGAGGCACCCAGCCTGCACCTCTGCCCCCGAGAAGGGGAGCTGCTATTGCAGAGGGCGTATCCAGGACAGGTACACCGAGGATGGAGGGTTCTAACGAAGGTTGGGGAAGATCCACCTCATGAAAAACCTTACCCTTTCCAGTGAATATACAATTTCTGAGGAAACAGGAGGATTTTATTGTTGTCGTTATGTTTAATATACTAGGTGAACTTCCTTTGGCATACCCTAGGTGGTTGCTGTATATGATTTTGGTACACTGGATATTGTATATATGCTTACCTGAACTAGGGTAGGGAAAGAAAAATGAGGGAGGGTATAATAAATATGACAAGAAATGTACTCATTACCTTATTATGTAATTGTACCCCCCCTCTGTACATCACCTTGTCAATAACATTTAATTTAAAAAACCCACAATTTCTGCCAAGCTTGCCCTGAGTGGGTAGAGGAGAATGAGGGCCACTGAGAGAAGAAAAGGCACCAGGAAAAACATCAGGGAGGAAATAGCATTAGAAGTGGGCTGGGAACATGGCCTAGTGGTAAAGTGCTTGCCTTGTATATATGAAGCCCTGGGTTCGGCTCCTCAGCACCACATATATAGAAAAAGCTGGAAGTGGTGCTGTGGCTCAAGTGGTAGAGTGCTAGCCTTGAGCAAAAAGAAGCCAGGGACAGTGCTCAGGCCCTGAGTTCAAGCCCCAGGACTAGCAAAAAAAACAAAGAAGTGGGCTTGAAAGAGTAGGAATTCTAGGTCTAAAGGTCTAAAGCTCTCTCTCTCTCTCTCACACACACAGAGAGAGAGAGAGAGAGAGAGAGAGAGAGGCTACAGAAAGCCAAGTGCCAGTGTTGGGGCCTGTAATCTTAGTTATTCAGGAGGCTGAGATCTGAGGATGATAGTTCACAGCCAGCCCTGGGAGCAATGCTGGTGAGACTCTTAGCTCCAAAAAAATGGCACTGTCACTCAAAGTGGTAGAGCATTAGCCTTGAGCACAAAAGCTCAGGGACAGTGCCTAGGCCATGAGTTCAAGCCCCGGGACCAGCAAGGAGGGAATAAAAGGTTTTTTTAGGCACCAGAAACTTGAGACCTGAGGCAGGAAAGTCCCTTAGACTTTTATCTCCAAGTAATCACCAAAAGGCTAGAAGTGGAGCTGTTGCTCAAGTGGTAGAAGGCCAGTGTCACCCTTGAATAAAAAGCCAAGTGAGGGGCTGGGAATGTGGCCTAGTGGTAGAGTGCTCGCCTCACATACATGAAGCTCTGCGTTCGATTCCTCAGCACCACGTATATAGAGAAGGCCAGAAGAGGCTCTGTGGCTCAAGTGCTAGCCTTGAGCAAAAAGAAGCCAGGGACAGTGCTCAAGCCCTGAGTTCAAGCCCCAGGATTGGCAAAAAGAAAAGAAAAACCCGTGCTGGGAATATGGCCTAGTGACAAGAGTGCTTGCCTCCTATACATGAAGCCCTGGGTTCAATTCCCCTGCACCACATATATAGAAAACGGCCAGGGGCTGGGGATATGGCCTAGTGGCAAGAGTGCCTGCCTCGTATACATGAGGCCCTGGGTTCGATTCCCCAGCACCACATATACAGAAAACGGCCAGAAGTGGCGCTGTGGCTCAAGTGGCAGAGTACTAACCTTGAGCAAAAAGGAAGCCAGGGACAGTGCTCAGACCCTGAGTCCAAGCCCAGGCCTGGCCAAAAAAAAAAAAAGAAAAAAAGAAAAGAAAAACTCAAGTGAAACTGTGCACCAGTGGCACATACCTGTAATCCTAGCTACTCAGAAGACTAAGATCTGAGGATCGTGGTTTAAAGCCATCCTGGGCAAGAAAGTCTATGAAACTCTTATCTCCAATTAACCACCAGAAAACTGGAAGTGGCACTGTGCTCAAAGTGGTAGAGCACTAGCCTAGTGGTACAGCACTAGCCTTCAGCGAAAAAGCTCAGGGACAGCGCCAGGTCTTGAGTTCAAGCCCCATTACTAGCTAAATAAATATATAAATAAATATCCAATACCAACACACACACACACACACACACACACACACACACACACATTCTTGCTTATGCCTGGGCTAACCTAGATTCACTCCTCTTATTTGTGCTTCCTCATAATGCTAGGATGTTAGGTGCATGCCACTACACCCAGTTATGGTTGAAATGGAGTTTTTTTAATTATTTTTATTTTTTGTTGGTCATGGGGCTTGAACTTGGAGCGTGGGCACTTTTCTTGAGCTCATCTGCTCAAGGCTAGCACTCTATTACTTCGAGACACAGTACTACCTCCAGGTTTCTGGTGGTTAATTGGATAAGAGTCTCATGGACTTTCCTGCCCAGGCTGGCTTTGAACTGCCATCCTCAGATCTTACCCTCCTGAGTATCTAGGATTACAGGCAGGTGTGAGCCACCAGAACCTGACTGTTTTTTTGTTTTGTTTCCCCTGAGTTGGCCTGGAATAGAGTTTTCTCCCATCACCTTCCAAATATCTGGGATTACAGACTTGTGCCACCTGGCCAGGCTGCAAAGAGGTTTTTTGAGAGGAGGATTTGCATCACTAACCTGGTGATGTGCCAGGAAGAAGTTGGTGAGAGAAGGTGGCATCACAGAGAAATAACCTCTGAGCCTATCTCCACCTCAACCATTCACACGTGGCATGCACTTCGGAGTCTCTTTCCCAACCTGAGCCTCAGTTTCATTGTCTGTAAAATGAAGGGTTTAGCCGTGACAGATGTGGGAGGTGACTCCCAGCGCTAATATTTTCTAGTTTGATGACTGCAGCTTTCAGCAAACACGCATAAAATAGATTAGTTTTAGCAGTAGTAAAACCCACTGAAAGTCAGATTTATCATTTTAATTAAATATGCTTTACATTCTCCATTTCTAGGGAGCAAATTGTCCCCCCTATCAGTTTTCTCTTTGTGGAAGATAGTCATATCTGATTCTTAATTTCAGAGAATGCCAAACTAGCCACCACATAACAGGATACACAATTAGCAACCTTCTAACTGGCTTTTCTTTTTTTTTTTTGTCAGTCGTAGGGCTTGAACTCAGGTCCTGGGTGCTGTCCCTGAGCTTTTTGGCTCAAGGCTAGCATTCTCCCACTTTGAGTCATGGCTCCACTTCCAGTTTTCTGGTGGTTAACTGGAGAGAAGAATGTCACAAGACTTTTCTACCCTAGCTAGCTTCGAACTGCAATCCTCAGATCTCAGCCTCCTGAGTAGCCAGAATTACAGGTGTGCATCACAGATGCCCAAGTAGACTTTTCTTAACAGAACAGTGGGACTTACAGGAGAGCAAAAAGAACAGAAAAACAAAGTGCCACAGAAGGGAAGGTCAAGCCAGTTCTGGGACTTGAACTGAGGGCCTACACACTGTCCCTTTGCTTTTCTCACTCAAGGCTGGCACTCTATCACCTGAGCCACAGCTCCATTTCTGGCTTTTTTTGGTTAATTCGTGATAAGAATCATGTGGACTTTCCTGTCTAGGCTGGCTTTGAACAATAATCACCAGATCTCAATCTCCTGAGTAGTTAGGATTACAGGTGTCAGCCACCAGTGCCTAGTCTGCAAGTTGTTCTTAAAATTAGCTCAGACTAAGCAGGAAGGAAATGAGGGGGACACAGAGTCTGTGTCCCCGGCCCCTATAGTCCTAGTTACTTGGCAAGGCAGAGCTTGAGCCTAGGAGTTTGAGGCCAATGCTAGAACTACATAGCAAGATTTTGTCTGGAAAAAAAAAAGTGTGTGTGTGTGTGTTTAAAAAATAACTAGCCAGGGGCTTATGATTCACACCTGAAATCCTAGCTATTCAGGAGGCTGAGATCTGAGGATCACCGTTCAAAGCCAGCCCAGGCAAGAGTCCATAAAACTTAACCACCAAAACCTGGACGTGGAGCTGTGGCTCAAGTGGTAGAGCATTAGCCTTGAGCACTAAAGCTCAGGAACAGTGCCCTAGGCCCTGAGTTCAAGCCCCATGACCAGCAAAAAGAAAAACAAACAAAAACAAAAACCCCACAGCAACAAAAAAAACCTTTACCATTGTCTCTAGCTGGAGACAGAGAGATGGATTTTTGGATTCAGGGTCTGGAATTGGAAATTTGGTTCCCTCTCTTGCCCAGGATGGGAAAAGGTACATTGTTCTCTGGACTTCAGAATGCTCAGCTCTAGCTATTCACTTTGCCTAAGAAATGTAATGAGATAGCATATCTGGAAAGGCTTAGGAAAACAATAAGGTGGAAAGCCCCCCCCCCATGCAAACACCCTATTTTGGGGCCTCAACAGGGACTCCAGTTGCCCAGTCCCTACCTGGGTAGGCATTGTGTCCTCTCAGCGTGTGTCACCCAAGTGTCCTTCCTTTCTGCCATCCTCTTCTACACCCAGGTCCCCTCAGAGTGACAGGAGACCAGATCCTCATCCAGGCACCCTGCTTCCTGGGCTGTAGGCTCTGCAGCTCCAGATTGTAAATTAACCTCCTTTGCTGCCGACTACCAGATAAATCTAGGCAGGGGTCCCAGGTGGAATCAGCTGGAGAAATGAATCTCTCTGAGCTTCAGGAAAGGTCTGGCAGCTCCCAGGTGGTCAGGGGCTGGAGTGAGAGAGTTTCTGTTTTGGGGGAGGGCAAAAAAAAAATGGAAGAAATAAATCCAGGAAACCCCTCAGTACTACTATTTCTTCACAAAGATTCCAGGAATTGTGGGATCTCCATCTCTGGGGACGGCTAAATGTAGGTGGGTACTAGTAATCCTAGCTGTAATCCTGTAATCCTAGCTAGTCAGGAGGCTGAGATCTGAGGTTTACAGTTCAAAGCCAAGCCCAGGAAGTGACATCCCTAAGGCTCTCATCTCCAAAATATCTACCAAAAAAAAAAAAGCCAGAAGTGGAGCTGTGGCTCAAGTGTTAAAGAGCCTGGGCCCTGAGTTCAAGTCCCAGGACCAGGAAAATAAAAGATGACTGAGTGTCCACCCAGCAGTTGCCCTTTCTTCTTTCTTTATTTACTTTATGCCAATACCTGGGCTTGAACTGAAGGCCTTGTGCTCTTGCTTGTTTTTCTTGCTCAAGACTGCTGCTTTACCTTTTGAGCCACATTTCCAGCTTTTTACAAGCTAATTGAAGATAAGAGTCTCCTGGAGTTTCATCCCTGGGCTAGCTTTGAACCTTGATCCTCAGACCTTAGCCTCTAGAGGGGCTAGGATTACAGGTGTGAGCCACTGGGCAGCTGGCTGTTGCTCATTATTTCTGATGACAAGAACAAATATAGACACTCTCAGAAAGCTGAAGAGAAACTAAGTGGAATCAACAGAGTAATCTTTGCAGAGAGAAATGGCCTTCCCTCCACAGAGCCCCGCCCAACAGAAGCTGTGGCCCCTCATAATTCAAGTCCACACTTAATTAAAAAGGGGAGCAATCCTGGACTCTGCCCAGTTGGCTCTGATTCTATTCTAATCCTTCAAGCTACTGACATTTGTCCATTTGTCTCTCTTTGAGAGAAAGGAAAAAAATTCAAAAGGAAAAAAAAAAATCCTCGATTCTGCAGCTTTCAGAAAGAACCGGACCTCAAGCTATAATGCTTCATCAGAAGCAGAGAGAATCAAAATCTAAACTAACCAGGCAGACAGAACAGGACAAAAATGGCTTTTCACTTCCAGGGGAGTTCTGAAGGCAGCAGAATATGGAAAGCTGAAGTCCCTGGTATTTTCTATTTACAAATAGAAATTGCTTTCCTGGAGGCAAGCCTGGCCTCTGGCCTCTCAGCCTGGGGCAAGTCTTAACCTTTCCTCCAGAGACAATATTCTAGATGTTGGGAGGGTGCTGTGTTATTCAGCTTTGTTTAAGGATGTTGAAAGATGGCTCACACCTGTAATCCTAACTACTTAGGAGGCTGAAAACTGAGAATCATGGTTCAAAGGCACCTGAGCAACAAAATCTTTGACTCTTTTTTTGGGGGGGAGGGCAGTACTGGGGCTTAAATTCAGGGTCTGGGCTCTGTCCCTGAGCTTCTTTTGCTCAAGGCTAGCACTCTACCACTTGAGCCACACACCACTTCAGCTTTTTCCATTTATGTGGTAATGAGGAATCGAACCCAGGGCTTCACGCATTCTAGGCAGGCACTCTACCACTAAGCCACAGCACCAGCCCTGACACTAACTAGAATTACAGGCATGAGCCAGCAGCACCCAGCTGGTTTTTGTTGTTGCTGTTGTTGTATGACTACTAGGGCTTGAACCCAGGGTGTCACACTCTTCCTTGCCATTTTCACTCAAGGCTAGCACCCTACCACTTGAGCCACAGCACCACTTCTGGCACTTTGCTGCTCAACTGTCTCTCAGTTTTGTCTGCCTGGGCTGGCTTTGAATGGGGATCCTTCGATCTCAGCTTCCTGAGTAGTTAGGGTTACAGGCAAGAGCCACCAGTGGCTAGCCTGGGGCAGTAGATTCTAACATGAGGGGTGTAGGGGGGATTACAGTTACTCTGTGATGATCTTCATAAAGGCTTCAGAAGAATGCTCACACACACACACACACACACACATTGATGCAGGCTGTTGGTTTTGGGGTGTACATTTATGGAACTGAACAAACCTCTCTGGTTTAGAGGAAGTAATGTACAAGCAGGATGAAAGGAAGTCCAAGAATGGCATCTTTGGGGCTGGGGATATGGCCTAAAGGTAAAGTGCTTGCCTTGTATACATGAAGCCCTGGATTCAATTCCTCAGCACCACATATGTAGAAGTGGGGCTGTGGAAGCCAGGGACAGTGCTCAGGCCCTGAGTCCAAGGCCTAGGACTGGCAAAAAAAAAAAAAAAAAAAAAAAAAAAAGAATGGCATCTTTCTTCTGAATGTCCCCATAGAAGCCAACCTGGAGGACCACTCTGCCCTCTGCCACTTATTCTCAAAATCCTGCCTGGGGAGGGCCTACTTCTCCCAGGGTTCACAAGCCACCTTTTTGTCTGATCCAGGCCCCTGGGGCAGCTTCCTCTCCCTTCTCATCCCTAAATGAAGATCTTTCAGCTTTTAGCAAAAAACGCTAGGCTGCCTTGGGATGTACATTAGCATATCTAAAACCTACATTTACATTTTATAACTTAGAGTCCCAGGAAGCAAGTCAGAGTACAGCCCCCAATCTATCAAATTGAAGAAAGCCTTTACCTGTGTGCAGAGCAACGGGTACTGTCAGGTCCTGAAGAGGCTGCAAGCATCCTAGTACGTGTGTGTGTGTGTGTGTGTGTGTGTGTGTGTGTGTGTGTGTGTAGAAGGAGAAAGAGGAGGAGGAGTTGTCATTGTCTTGGGTTCAGCTATGTTATCCATCTGGCCTGTTTTTTCCCCTCAAAATGTTTTTCATGAACCCAGAACTGGTGGCTCATGCCTATAATCTTAGCTACTCAAGAGGCTGAGATCTGAGCAGTCCTGGCAGAAAAATCCATGAGACTCTTACTAGTCAGAAGAAAAATCTGTTGGAAGTGGAGCTGTGATTCAAGTGGTAGAGCACCAACCTTGTGTGGAAAAGCTAAGGGACTGCCCAGGTCCTGAGTTCAAGCCCCAATAAAAGGTGCACACAAAAAATGTTTGCATGCTTGTGAGTCCTCCTCTGTCGTGTGTCTCATTTATAACATGAGAAGGATCACAAGAAGGTTGCAGGAGTGAATGCAGGGCTTGCTCCTACAACACAGTATGCAGAAGTGGGCTCTTTCATTCAGTGTCAGTGCTATGTGACTCCAGCCTCTGTCTTCCTTTCTCCACTCACCTGTCTTGGGCCATGGAAGAGCTTGGAATATGTAACTGCTCCCAGCCTGGGCATTCAATCAGCCACCAGTGACAACAGTGGCAGCTACAGCGGGTGGTACATTCTCTCCCTTAGCCTGCAGGCTGAGCCAGAGAGACTAGGGAAGTAGGCCCTATGATCTCTGCCAGGCCTGGGGGCGGTAGGGGGTGGGGAGCAGGAAGGGGAAACAGATGCCAGGGCCCTCTACAGAAATTAAAGAACTCAGAACCAGACAGGCACCCCTAGACAGGTCCCAACTGGACTGCCCAGTGCCCACTCAGAGACCCACTGGATTCTTCATTACCATGGAGACCACATCAGAGCTATCCTCCTCCCCCACTACTCCCCACCTAAACTGGTTCCACCCAGCTCAAAGCTCAAAGCTGGGATTTGCTTGGGCTTGTCTCTCCTTCCTCTGGTAGGACTTGTGCAGATCTATTACTTTGGTCTTTATTGTGCCTATTCACTTGACAAACACTGATTTTTTTTAACCCTCTGAAGCATGAAAAAGGTTCAGAAAAAGTTTATAGAAACAAAAGAGACGTCTTCCATGAAGCTGAAAAAAGACAGACACATCAAATATAAGGGCAAGGATGCTTAAGGAACTAATTCGAGCTATCATGGAAGGCTTCCTGGAGGAAAAAATACCCACAGATATGAGCCTCAAAGACTATTTTATCAGAGAAGAGAGGGGCATTAATCTTTAACAGCCAAAGCTAATCTTGTGGAATAAGCCTAAACAAGGGACCGATAGTCTAGTCCCTGCTTTTGTCCCAGTCAGGCTGGAAGAACTTGCATATACCATACCATTTCATCTCTGAACCTCCACTACTTCATCTGCAAAGTGGAAGGTTTGATTCAATGCATGTTGAAAGCAGACTCTTGTCAGATACCTGTGGCTCCGATCTGTTATCCTAGCTATTCAGGAAACTGAAATCTGAGGATCGAGGTTCCAGGTCATCCTGAGCAGAAAAGTCTGTGAGACTCTTATCTCCAATTAACTAGCAAAAAGCCAAAAGTGGAGTTGTGGTTGAATGGCAGAACTCCAGTGCTAAGAAAAAAGAACTAAGGGAAGCCAGGTACTGGTGGCTCACACCTGTAATCTTAGCTACTCAGGAGGCTGAGATCTGGGGATTGATGTTCAAAGCCAGCTCGAGCAGGAAACTCTTAGACACTCTTATTTCCAATTAACCACCAGAAAACTGGAAATAACACTGTGACTCAAAGTGGTACAGCACTAGCCTGGAGCAGAAAAGCTCAGTGACAGCACCCAGGCCCTAAGTTCAAGTCCCATGACTGGCAAAAAAAAAAAAAAAAGCCAAAAGAAAGTGCCCAGGCCCTGAGTTCAAGCCCCAGTACAAACACACACACACACACACACACACACACACACACACACAAAAAAAAAAAAAAGGAAAGAAAGAAGGCAGGCAAAGAAAGAAAGCAGCCTTTTGTGATTAAAGAGAGTTTCCTGTGAAATCATAAACCAACTCTGGCTTTCCTCAAAGAAAGTGCACAGACATAGATGGAAGATCCAGGCAAGTCCTGGGAGGCTGCAGACAGAACAGCCCATCCAACTCCTAGCAGATGTTTGTTTAGGTCACAACAGCTGCCTACCTGACACCTGGCACTGTGTTTGGGATGATAATTATTTGATGAAGTGATGAATGAATAAATAAGAGAAACTATGATGACTAGCTTCTTGGACAAAACTGAAAGCTTTCTTGTCCCCTAGAGCATCAGATCACTTGGGGGATGGGGGCTTCTTCTTCCTAAAAATCCATCACTCACTTTCAGATAAGAGGGGAGGTGGCTCAGAGGAAGCTCCCCTTTCAGAAATTATCCATCCTGGAGTCTCTGGTTCTACAGCAATCCATAGAAAGTGGGTCACAAAACAGCTTGGCAGAGCACAGATCCCTAAGGAAAAGCCTGGATTCCGTGGCAATTTACATTTGTTGAGCACCTACTGTGTATCTGTTGTTGTCACCTGGATTTATTAATTTATTCCTGGCCTCAGAGGACTGCACAGAAGACCTTCAGGGATTTGTGGCTATAAACCCTAGTCCTGCTGACTAGCTGAGAATGACCTCAGGTGAGTAACGACCTTCTCTGAGCTTTCATTGCCACTATCTGTAAAATGGAAACAATAGATCCGCCGCACCAGGTTATGGGGAAGGAAACGAGCACGTGGAAGCAGCGCGCTTCATAAACGCTAATTATTGTTCCTCAGGGCACCCTACCCCCTCCCAGCCCCCCACCCCGCAGCCTACACAGATAGGTTCACATTCCCACACACAGAGACCTGTGCCAACGCCAGCCGAAAGAACTGACCGCTACTCAGACCCAAGGCCAACTCAAACCCAGTGGAGAAACTGCCGGGTCCTCAGCTTCCCTCCTTTTCCCCGTTCTTTATGAATGAACTCGGGCCGCGAGGAGTTTATTTTTTTATGAATGGAAGCTCCGGGACGTGAATGAAGCTGGAGCCAGCCCCTCCATCCCGATTGGATCTTACGACTGGGAAACTCCGCCCCCAGACTCCGCTGGGCGAGTCTCCGGATTGGCGGGCGTGCCCGGGGGCCCTGGGGTTTCATTCACAAAAGTCAATGAAACAAAGGGAACGGGTGGGGGGAAGCGAGAGTGGAGGCCGAAGCGAAGGAAATGCACCAATCAGCTGTTCCCCCGGGCTCACAACTGTCTGCGGCGCCCGGAAAACAAGCCGGTGCGCGGGGCACCCGGGGCTGGGACCGCCTTGCTCCGGCCTAGCCCCTCAACCCTTAGTGTCGTTCCCGGGGTATGCTCAGCATCTCCCGGGTCTCCAGCGCAGACGGCCGGGCCTCAGGTGAGGCTGCGGAGGGCGGAGGCGGGAGGGGGGGGGCGCGGGCAGGAAGGGAGAGAGTCGGAGATTCCCGGCTTCGCCTCCTACACACCGCACTCTCTTAAAAACCACCCGCCTCCGCAGATTCCAGGCAGGGCCCGGGGTGGGAGGCGTTGGGATTTGGGGGTTGGAGGGGGCGCCGGAGCCGTGGGCGTGCGGATGGTGTGCGCTCCTGCGCGCGCGCGCGCGCGAACACACACTCACACACACACTCACACATACACGCGCGCGCGCGCCCGCCCGCCCGAGTCTTATGTAACCTAGCCCGAGCAAAAGCTGGTCTGCAGAAAGCAGAAACAGCGATCCCGGGCCCCCGGGAGCAGGTGGGACCTCCCTTGGCGGGAGCGAATTATAAACGCAGAAAGGCCCCGGAGGCCGAAACGCTCTCCGCTGTCCCAGTGAGTCGGAGAAGTTTCGCCGTCGGACTCAGACCCTCAGGACTGACCCCTCCCCGCCCTCCTGATCCCCTCCCACCGCCGCCCTCCCCCAGGACGGAGTGCGAACATAGCCCCCCCCCCATCCCCCAGGTCTCTGCCCCCGCGCGGGGCCCCGGCCGTGTGGCCGCAGGGAGCGGCCGGATGGAGCGGAGGATGAAAGGCGGATACTTGGACCAGCAAGTGCCCTACACCTTCTGCAGCGTGAGCGCCGCGCCGGCCTCCACGCCCGCCCCTGCCCTGCTCCCCGCCCCTGCTCGCCCCCTCCCCGCGATCTCAGTGGGATCCTGAGCGGCCCAGTCCCTAAGTCACTCCCCGGGGACCCCAACCCTGCCTCCCAGACTAAACGCCTTTGGGTAACTCGGGGGTATTCTCCCCCCTTCTCGCAGAAATCTCCCGGAAATGGGAGCTTGCGCGAAGCGCTGATGGTCCCGCAGGGGAAGCTCATGGACCCGGGCTCCCTACCTCCTTCCGACTCCGAAGGTAAAGAACCGGAGACCAACCGCGAACCCCTCCCCACCCACACGCTCCCCACCCCACCCGGCCAATCCTGAAAACATTCACCCAAAAGGAATGTTTTCTAAAAGGACTCACTCTCCGTGGGACTCTGGTCACCCTTTGAGCCCGGCTCCCGGTGCGCAGGGGGTCTTCGCGCTTCGCTGGGGCTCTCCCACCGTGTTCTCTCCACCCCACCACCAATTCCATTCTCCACCCCTCAGATCTCTTCCAGGATCTAAGTCACTTGCAGGAGACGTGGCTCGCTGAAGGTAAGTTGTTTTGTGGCTTTTTCTATGGGAGGGGGTAGTATTTGACGTTGCCCACTTCTGCTCCCTTCCCTGCCTCAAAGCTTCTCTCTAAAGCCCCCTCCCCAAGTCCCCAGCCACTCCACTCTCCTTAGTGTTCAGGGTGGACACTTATATTGATATTTATTTTCTCTGCCCTGAGCCAGGCTTGTGTAACTAGGCCTGGGGATGAATCAGACCATTGTGTGAGGTATTTGCTTATTTGAATGGAACTTGGCCCCAGGCCCGTTTTCCTGGTTGAAATTTTCATTTGCAAAGTTTGTTTGGCAGGAGGTTCTAGGCCTAGGTGTGTGTTGGGATGTTGGGGTGGGGACAGTAAGGGGCCAGAGGAATAGGAGATGGAGCAATTAATTTGTTACTTATCTTCAGGAGTTACCAAAACATTGGTGTTCTCTCTCTCTCTCTCTCTCTCACACACACACACACACACACACACACTTACTTTCTTGGTTCCTATTCTCAACTCTGAGGGCCAATTTACTGCCGAAGCCAAAAGAACAACAAAAGTTTCAATAATTCTTTTCTTGGCACTTTGGCAAAGAGCACCCAGGGCTGCCTCCCCAAATAGCCTTAATTATAATTCTAATGGCAACTGGTTCTCTCTCCATCCCTCCTGAATACCTCCACCCCCAGGCCTGTTCCCCTCTTCCTGTATGCTCTGTGTGTGTGTGTGTGTGTGTGTGTGTGTGTGTGTGTGTTGGAAGAGGGGGAAGGATGTCTTAGGGAGTGGGCCAGGCTGGGGTCAGAGGCTGGACCTGGTCAGGGTGGGGCAATATGTTCTGGTTGCATTTACTTGTGTGTTTTGGTAGAGCTGAGGGTGTCACTGGTCAAGCTGCAGGTTGGAGACGTTCTTGTAGTTTAGAGAGACTCTGAGTGGAAAGGGTTAACACTCCCATTTTAGCTAACATTTTAACAGTGGAAACCAAAAACACTAGGAACCTCCCTCTTTAGAGTTTTTCTCTTTCTCAGAGTCTCCCCATTTCTCCATTCTGAATATGTCTCTTGGGAAAATTTAAAGCCGAAGTCCACCTCCCCCAGAACATGCTATAGAGGTAATTTAGGTAGATAAAAAAGACCCCTGACCAGATCCAAGGAAGGGAAATCGGGCTTGTCTTGGACATCTCAGTGTCTCCAAAGTATATTCTATTGACAGAGTGACTTACTTATCATAGAATGTGCCCCGGCAGAATTTGCTAGAATAAGGTAGACCAATGGACTGGGTGCTGGAAGAGTATAGGTTCTGGAGTATTGTGCCCATTTTCTGAGGTGCTGCCATGTCCTGTGTCCAGCACAGAGTTATACAGGCAGAGACCTTTGCTTGGTCAGCCCACCCCTCTCCAGGTTCCGGGGCTGGGCTGTAGCTGAAGAACTGGAGGTGTCAGTTTCCATGAGCTTTCAAAGACTTCCTTTCCCACCGCCTGATTTCTGACTTCAGTCTTGGCTTGCCAGGCAGGCTCCCTTCCTTGTCTGTCAGCTGAGTGCAGTGGGCTGTTCCAGGGCTGTGAGCAAGGGGTAGGCTCTGGGTGGCATTTTGGCAGCAATCAGTCCATTTGTGCCTGGGTTTGGGAGATGGGAGGGGGGTTGAAATTTTTCCTATCTCTCAACCTTAGAAGCCCCACCCTTAAGTGGTGGGTTTAGAGATGGTCCCTGTGTCTGTGTGTGTCATTGTGCCTCTGTATGTGTGTGTGTGTGTGTGTGTGCGTGCATGCGTGTGTTACATGCTACTGCCTTGGGAGTCCCTGTACATTTAAATCCAGTGGGTGGGGAGGTGGGGGTGGGAAAGGCAAGGCGAGGTGGGGGGGCTGGGATCTCCTTGGTTCCTTCTCCTTCCTTCTGAGGGAGCAGCTCAGGTTCCCAGCTGGCAATGGATGGCCAGGCCTGAGGGGGGGATGCTGAGGCCACTCGTTCCTTCTCACTCTCTCTGCGGAGACAGATGCAGCTGCCGGGGCCCTGTCCCCCTGCACCATCTCAGCACCACCCCGGCCTCTTCTCCTGCCTCTTCCCACCAGGTCAGTGTCCTCTGCAGCCAAGGGGGAGCTTTGGGGTGATAAGGAGGGACTGTCACCATTGGTAACTTGCCAGTGATGGGGGTACATGAGGAAGAATGGGGGCTAACATACAACTCCCCTTTCCCAGCTTGGTTTCTTCCTAAAGCCCCAATTTGGAGAGAAGCAGTGGATCCTTGTAGTGTGGGTGTGGCTGGGAAGAATTTGGGAGATGACCAGGTTGGATCGGATCGGAGC
This sequence comes from Perognathus longimembris pacificus, assembly GCF_023159225.1. Lineage (NCBI taxonomy): Eukaryota > Metazoa > Chordata > Mammalia > Rodentia > Heteromyidae > Perognathus > Perognathus longimembris. Next base: position 40,211,190 of record NC_063177.1, on the reverse strand, counting down.
AGGGAATCTAGATGCAGATGTGGTTGCGGTTTCAGTGGCTGCTGTCTGGGCACTGAGGATAAGTGTTGATAGGGTGTGTGTGTGTGTGTGTTTGTGTGTGTGTGTGTGTGTATGTGTATGTGTATGTGTTTAGAAATCTTTGGGGGTGAGATTTTTTTTTCCAGACAGTGGGAGAAAATGAGGCTAGGAGGGTATTTCTGGTTTCTGAATGCTTGGGATCTGTTGAGATGCTAGAGAAAGATGAGACTGATATGAGGAAAGCCAGGCTTAGACAGGCTAAGCCCGGGATGTGTTTGCTGTGCTTGGTCTGGTCAAAGGTTCCTTTCCAGGCTCTTCTGGAGCCTTTGGAAACCCTTGAGGACTCTTCAGTAGTAGGGCATGTTGACTGGGCCATGCATGTCTTTTATGCGAAGCTGGGTTCTGTGAATTTTCAGAAGACTTGTGGCTAGGTTGTAGTGTCTTTGATCTCTCTGTTACTGCGTGGACACTGTTGGGGGTGCACCGTACATGAAGGCATATGGATTTTTCTAGGAAGACAACGATCGGTGTTTTTGATCAGAATCTGAAGACTGGGTCTGTGCTCCCCTTTTCAAAGGAATCATCATTTCCAGTCCCTCTCCAAGGGCTCCCATCTGCTAGTTCTTTGGCTCCCCCACCTCCCGCCATATCTATAAATCGAAAGAGAGAGAGAGAGAGAGAGAGAGAGAGAGAGAGAGACCCCCAGTGTGAAGGGCTGCGGCATTGCTGCGGAGTGTGAGTCCCTGTGCATTCATGCTGTTGACTCCGAATGTCTTTCTCTTCCTCAGGTTTTCCTAGCTCAGTGACTCCTTCTCCATCTTTGTCTCCTCCCTTTCCAGAAAGGCTCCTGGAGACCAATGTCCCCTCTACCTATAGAGAACTGGTTTCTCCCAGCATAGAGCTGCCAGGATGGGGGCAGGGTAGGGTGGGGGCTGAGGCCAGTGGTGTGACATAATGGAGCTGAAGCTTCTCTCTGGTTGTCTTCAGCCCCTTCAACCTACAGCTGGTCCTCCAGGAGACAGCAGGGCCTGTGTGGGATTAGGTGTGTGGCTAGTTCATGGTGGGCTTCGATGCTGGGATGTTTTAACTTCCGATTCTTCTGGGTCCCATGTTGAGAGGTCTCCAAGCCCCTCCTCTATGTTTACTGATTATTGGCGTAGGGGAGGGGAGGATACTCTAAATTTCTCTTTGTCTCTTTCTCTGGGCATTATGCTGATTTGGTATTTTACCTTCCCCCTTCCTTAATCATCTGCCATGTTCCCAGGCAGATCAAACCTACCTTAGTGGCCTTAGTGGGGGGGGTGGGGGAGACCTGGCACATTGGCATGATAGTCAAAATGCAGCCAAGTCAACAAATAGAGTGGTGAACTCTCAAGACCAAAGATGGTAATTCAAAATTCTCCTGCTCTCCAGGAACTCTGGCTTACTGTTCCTATTTCTATTTTGGTTGATAGTCTCTGGGTGACTACAGGGCCTGTCCTATTCCTTGGGGAGAAGGCCAGTGTTTGGGGGTTGGGCTAAGCAGGGGCTCTGTGAGGAGGAGGGTATCACCTCTTGTCGGGTGGGATCCATGAGCTGGAGAGAAGGCTTTCTCTTGGGAGTTTTGGCTAACCTTCAGGCTGGAGGCCGGAGGAAAGGCCACAGGGCTCTTTCATCTCTAGCCCAGTGACGTCAGCAGGAGATGCCCCCGGCCCATTACCTCAATGGAAAAGGATAGTTAATGAGGCCTCAAGAGGGGCCCCAGAGTACGTCAGCCACTCCCAAGTTCTGCACCTCACCTGCCCTGGGGACCCTCCTGGCCTAAGTCGCAGAGAGGGAAATGTTCACCCAGCTCCTATCACCCCTTTGCTGCCGCCTTTGAGGCATATTTTGTATCAATAGGCCAGAATGTACAGCAGGGTGAACTTGGTCTTAATACTATGGGAAACCAAGCAGATTTTTCATGCTTTTCTTTATCTGGTACTTTGCAAATGAGCCTGTTCTTAAAAAGCGGCCAGGAGCCCTTGTTACAAATTCAGGTGCCTGGGCCACCTCTGACCTGGGATAAAGGACTGGAGTCAGAGTTTCTAATAGAGCCCAGGTGATTTTTGAATAAGGCCAGTCATGAGGTGGTTACCTTTGGGTTGTAAATGTGTGTGAGTGTGTGTGTATAGGAACTTAATGTCCTACTGATTTATTAGATCACTTTAGGATTGTATCTTGTCATAAGTTCTTTTTTTTTTCTATCCTAGGGATTGAACTCAGGTCATGAGCTACAGCTCCATTTCCAACTTTTTGTCTGCATGTGTGTGGTTAATTAAAGAGTCTCCTGGGCTTTCCTGCCTAGGCTGGTTTCAAACTGCCATCAGATCTCAGCCTCTTGTGTAGATACGATTATAGGCATGCGCACCAGCACACTGCTACAAGTTCTCCTTTAGCTGCTGGTTCTTAAACTCTCTCACTCTGATCTCAACTGTGTGAACTAAGTGTGATGGTCTACAGCTGTAATCCCATCACTTGGGGAGGCAGAGACAGGAGGACTGAAAGTTTCAAGCTAGCCTGGGCTACTTAGTGGGACCCTGTCTGAAAAAAAAGGAAAGAAAAGAAAAGCAGAGAGCTGGGGATATGTAGCTCAATGGTAGAGTACCAAGCTCCGGGTTTGAGCCCCAGCACCATGATGAAATCACCTCTCTATAAATCTATACTTAAACGCACAGGATAGGAAGTAGATTGTGTGGTTCAAGTGGTAGAGTGCTAGCCTTGAGTAAAAAAGCCAAGTGAGAGTATTAGGTTCTGATACACCAGAGTGCTGGGGCAAGAAGCCAAAAATGGAACCGTGGCTCAGGTGGTAAAGCTCTGGCTGTGAGTGAAAAAAGTAGGCCGCGAGTTCAAGCCCCAGTATGGGCACGAAAAAATAAAAATAAATAAATAAAAGGCTGTGGAGAACCTCAGCTGGACAGTAGGCGGCTGGGAGCAGAAGCAGGGCATTGTGATACAAGACTGTGGCTGAAGTCCAAGTTGGAAATTGTGGAGCATTGACCTGGCCTCCTCCCAGGTCAAGAAGAGGAGTGTGTATTTGTATAGGCTTGGGGCGTGGACTGCTATCTGGTCTTCTCATTGTATTCTTCTCACAGACCTAACTGACAGAGCTAACTGAGATCCTTAGATCTCAGCCTTCTGAGTAGCTAGAATTACAGACTCAAGTCATCTACACCGAGCCCTTTTCATCTATCCTTCCTTCCTTCCTTCCTTCCCTCCTTCCTTCCTTCCTTCCTTCCTTCCTTCCTTCCTTCCTTCCTTCCTTCCTTCCTTCCTTCCTTCCTTTCCTTCGTATGCTGATCCTGAGGCTTGAACTTAGGGTTTGAGTGCTGTTCCTGAGCTTTTTTGCTCAAGGCTATCACTCCACCACCGGACCTACTTTTGCCTCTTTAGTGGCTATTTGGAGAGAAAAGCCTCACAGATTTTCCTGGCCTGGCTAGATTTAAATGGTGATCCTCAGATCTCAGCCTCCTGAGTTGCTAGGATTACAGGTGTGAGCCACTGGTTCCTAGCTCCATTTTATTTCTTGAACCTTTTCTTTCCTCCATTCTACCACCTTTCCCAAGGTCTAGAACTCTTAGGCATCTATCTCAAAATTCACCTGGGAAGTTGAAATGCAGATTCTCAAGTTCAGAATCTCCCTCATTTGACTGCAAACGCACAGGATCCCCTACCTTGGGACTATCCCATGTATGATTTCTGTGAGTTCTGTAAACCATGAAGGTGAAGGGCAGGTCTGTCTGCACTTCAGAAAAATGGAAGGAAGAGAGACAAAGCATCTAGGAAAAGCCTGGAATCTGCTCTGACAGGTTCTTTGAGTCTTGCCTCCCAGAGATGGAGGGCAGTAGCATCTGGGGTGGAGTTACCCTCAGTCTGAGGAAGGCTCTTGGCCATTCCGGAGCTGTGCCAATCTGCAGGGTGGCAGTAATACTGTTGTCTCCTAGAGACTGCCACCCAGAGCCCCACCCAAACTCACCTCTGACCTCTCTCCACAGCTCAGGTACCAGACAGCGATGAGCAGTTTGTTCCTGATTTCCATTCAGAAAACTGTGAGTAGAATATTCTGGGTAGAAGAAATGGGGTCTGAGGTGGGCAGGGGTTGGGGGATGTAAGGAAGCAAGTCATATGGATAGAGTCACTTGAAAATGGCTTGCTCTCTCTTGTAAAGGAAAGGTGAAAGTCAGGGGCCCCCATTTTGGGGTTTAGACTCAAGTCCTAAGGTTGGAACTGGGAGATGACATTTGGTTTAAATCTGGGCTTGCCCTTTCCTAGGTATGAGACTGCAAAGCAGATGCATTCTCTCTCCCATCCTCCATTTCCTTATATTTGCATGAGAGAGTCCAGGCCAGTTCATCAGGGACCAGTTCTAGTGTTTATTTTCATGCAATTTGGACTGTTGGAATGCCTGTAGACAGTTTTTGGTTTGGATATAAGCAGCGCCTATTGCAAAGGGGCTGGTGGTGCTGATAATACCATCCAATCAATATGCCCGGTGCCTATAGTCACACCTGTAATCCTAGCAAATCAGGAAGCTGAGATCTGAAGACAGGTTCAAAGCCAGCCAAGACTTTAAAGTCCATAGGACTTTTAGCTCTAGTTAACCACCCAAAGACTGGAAGTGGAGTTGTGGCTCAAGTGGTAGAGCACTAGCCTTGATTGAAAAAGCTCAGGGGCTGGGGATATAGCCTAGTGGCAAGAGTGCCTGCCTCGGATACACGAGGCCCTAGGTTCGATTCCCCAGCACCACATATACAGAAAACGGCCAGAAGCGGCGCTGTGGCTCAAGTGGCAGAGTGCTAGCCTTGAGCGGGAAGAAGCCAGGGACAGTGCTCAGGCCCTGAGTCCAAGGCCCAGGACTGGCCAAAAAAAAAAAAAAAAAAGAAAAAGCTCAGGGACAGTGGTCAGACCTTGAATTCAAGCTCCACTATTGGTGTGTACACACACACACACACACACACGCACACACACACGCACGCACACAAATATCAACTGACAGTGCTCAGTACAACCCCACCTCCAAAATACCTGGGCCTAATGTCAGTACTGTCACTGTTGAGAAAAGATGCTTGGATGTCAGATGCTTTGCTCTCTCAGCCATCTGCAGCAATGAAATGAAGAATTTAAAAGAGCAGGTACCAGAACCTTCCATTCCAGAGCATATGACTGGACTGCAGGAAGCCAGGATATCACTCACAGTGGGGCTCGGCCTGGTGGCTGGAACAGGGGCCACAGGAAAGGCCAGTGTTCTGCACAGATAGTCAGCAGCATGTGTGTAATGTTATTCAGCTGATAGGTGAGTAGGCTAATATCCAACCTGAGCCAGAAAAAGATTTCTTGTTTTTTAGCCCCAATTAAGAAAATATAACCCTCCCTTGGAATTTTCCAGGAAAACCAAAAGCCCTAAGTTGGAGGCATTCACGTCTACAAAGCTGCCTTCTGAGACTGAAGTTTGCATTAAATGCTGGACTTGTTTTGTTGTTTTAATTTTGTGTGTGTGTGCCAGTACTGGGATTTGAACTCAGGGCCTGACATTCTTGCTTAGGTGTTTCACTTGAGGCTGGTACTTTACAACTTGAGCTATAATTCTATTTCCAGTTTTATTGCTGGTTAATTGGACGTAAGTGTATCTCAGACTTTTCTTTCCAGGCTGGTTTTGAACTGTGATCCTCAGATCTCAGCCTCCTGAGTACTTAGGATTATAGGTGTGAACCACCAGCACCTGGCTTAAAATTCTGAATTTTTTATTTAGATAGTTCCTTTGGTTAATGTCAAATTGTAGCCTGTCTGTATGAAACTACACATAATGTTTAATAGCCAAAATGTTCAAGTGTTTATAGATCTCAGAAAACCTGGAGAAAAGGCCATACAAGTCACCCAGTGGGTCCTCAGAGAGCAGGTGTCTGAGCTCTGCCTGTCTCTTGTGTGACACACGCTGGTCTTGCCTTGTCCCCCACCCCACAGTAGCTTTCCACAGCCCCACCACCAGGATCAAGAAGGAGCCCCAGAGCCCCCGAGCAGACCCGGCCGTGTCCTGCAGCAGGAAGCCGCCACTCCCCTACCATCATGGAGAGCAGTGCCTTTATTCCAGGTGAGTCCTAATCCAAGTGCATTGAGGTGAAGGTCCAAGTTTCTGGAGGTGAGAGCTCTCTGATCCAGGATAGAGGAGGCAGGGAGGCACCCATGAGCTAACGCAGCATTGAAGATCCAAGTTGGACTACAGTGAGGATTTGCTAGCTCCTCTAATGGAGCAACAAACTAATAGTTTCCTCTAAGTAGGCAGCATGGACTGTGCAGTGGATCTGTGTTAAGGTAGAGAGACCTGCTATTATACCCAAAAAAGCTGCTCTGAGCTGGGTGGGGAGTGTTTTTCTCAAGGCCCAGTTTTAGGACTAAGGAAATGAGAATAATAATTTGCTTAGTGTCAAGCATAGTGGCACATGCCTGTAATTTCAGCACTTGGGAGGCTGAAGTAGAAGGATTATGAATTTGAGGCCAACTTGGAGTATACAGTTGAGAACTTGTCTCCTCCCCGCCCCCCCCCCAATCCCTTTGTCCTCACTTCCCTAGCAGTGTAGGGCTCAAAGATGCTTGCCTAGCTTCTCTACCCCTCATCCCCATCTCCCCCCTCAACTCCAGTGCCTATGACTCCCCCAGACAAATCGCCATCAAGTCCCCTGCCCCTGGTGCCCCTGGACAGTCGCCCTTGCAGCCCTTTGCTAGGGCCGAACAGCGGAGTTTCCTGAGATCCTCTGGCTCCTCTCAGCCCCACCCTGGCCATGGATACCTCGGGGAGCATAGGTAAGGAGACAGACCCACCACACTTGGGGACCCAAGCCTGTCCAATCTGGCTTTCATCCCCGAGACCTGGCATGTGGGAGGAGGGAAGAAAAGAGTCAAGTGGGGAGTGGCAGGCTCGAGAGGTGTTCATGTAAGATTTTCTTCTCTTCCTTCTCCACCCAAATCCAGCTCCATCTTCCAGCAGCCCCTGGATATGTGCCACTCCTTCACATCTTCTCAGGGAGGGGGCCGGGACCCCCTTCCAGCCCCCTACCAGCACCAGCTGTCGGAGCCCTGCCCACCCTACCCCCAGCAGAGCTTCAAGCAGGAGTACCATGACCCCCTGTATGAACAGGCCGGCCAGCCAGCTATGGGCCAGGGTGGGGTCAGTGGGCACAGGTACCCAGGGGCGGGGGTGGTGATCAAACAGGAACAGACGGACTTCGCTTACGATTCAGGTAAGAGATGCTTTCCTGGGGAGGGCTCTGAGGTGATTTTGTGGGTTTGCCAGGTGAGGAGGCAGGCGCCCAGTTAAGCCCCAGTGTCTCCAACAAGGTTTTTAACCTTCCCACCATCTGTTTATCAACCCCCCCCCATCACTTTTATTTTCATATTCAAAAGAATTGTCGTGGGCTAGAGGCATGGTTCAAGCCATAAAGCACCTGTGTCAAACTTCAGTACGGACAAAAAAGATTGCCATTTCCCAGTTAGGAAACATTCAGATAAAACGATAAGGGGCACATAGATTTTTGCCTTTGGGTAGCTTGTGACAGTAAGAAAGTTGAGGCATTCGGGGCTGGGAATGTGGCTTGGTGGTAGAGTGCTTGCCTAGCATGCATGAAGCCCTGGGTTTGATTCCTCAGCACCACATACATAGAAAAAGCCAGAAGTGGGTGCTGTGGCTCAAGTGGTAGAGTGCTTGAGCAAAAAGAAGCCAGGGGACAGTGCTCAGGTCCGGAGTCCAAGCCCCAGGACTGGCAAAAAAAAAGAAAGAAAGGTTAAGGCATACATTTCTCTCTAACAATTATTCAGAGTTTTAAGAGGGAGTTGGAAGATACAGAGATGAATGAAATCTATCACTGGTCTCTGTCCCCAGGAAGTTTAAAAATATGAATCAATTTAAATGAAAAGAAACATGAACTTGAGAGCTAGCAGTGATCAAAGTTCCTAGTAGGAACTCAGAATTAATATGTGGTTTCCTTATCACCCTTCTACTCCCCACCGGGAAGCTGGGCACAAGTAGTGACCCTGTTAACTCCTAGTTCCACCTGGCTGCTGACAGAAGTGAGATGCACTTAGCTACAAGATCCTAAGTAGCTCTAGTTTAAAGCCTCAAGCAGGAGGCAAGGCCAGTCTCCAAATGAACCAGGAAAACTTTTGCCTACTCTACTTTCCTCCTGGCTGGTTACATTGTTATTAACCCCAAATCTGCAATTTTGCATGGGAAAAATAAAGCCTGAGATTAGAGTAGGCTCAGCACTGGCTAAAGAGTTACAATTTCTCATTTCCTGATGCCCACAGCACCAGGGGCAGGGGGGGATGACGCACTAACCACAAAGCTTGCCAGAGTTAGAACCAGATGGGTGCTCCCATCCTCAAACCTTGAACTTAAAGCCTGAGCCAGGCCTGGCTGTGTGCTGGCTGGGTGGGAGGAGGAGGAGGAGGAGGGAGTTTTTGCTGCTGACCTTCAAAGGCTGTAGACCAACCGGAGGGGATCAGATTACATGCCCTTGAACTCCTGCCCCTCCCCCCTCCCCTTGAATGGAGTCAGGAATTCCATTCACAAAATGGAGGCATGATTGAATCTGAAGTCCCACCTCCTTCTTGGAGGTTTCGGGTTTCAGCAGCTCTTCATTCATAGGTGGGAGTGGAGTGGGGCGGAAAGGGGTTGGAACTTGCACACGTGGCGCCTTCCAAAGGTGGAGCAGGGAGTTTTGAGTCCTATGGAATGGAATGAAATGGAATGGAGTCCAGTGGAGTGGAATGAAATGTCCATCAGACCGAAAAAACAACTTAATGCCCACTGCCTCTTCATAGATTAAAAAAAAAAAAAAGGCGGGCAGGCTAGTGCATTCTATGTCTCGGTCTCTGTCTGTCTGTCTGTCTCTCTCTCTCTCACTCACACACACACACACACACACACACACACACACACACGGCTGGGAACCTGACCTGCTGACCGGACGTGTGCTCATTCCAAGGGAGTCTTAGGCGTGGACACTGAACCCTTTGCCCGGAGGTTCATCTCTCACCCCTTCCTCCCCCTGAACTCACAGGAAACAGCTGTTCCCTGGAATCTTGGGCCTTGTGGGACAGCTTGCCCAGCCCCAGCTGCTACCATCTATGCCCTCTGCCATAGCCCTCAAGCAGAGGGGCTCCCCCTCCCAACTTCCCCTGGGATTTGGTGGTGGGCAGGACCGTCACCGGAAAGCAGGCTGGCAGGAACGCTTTGAATGTGCATAGGGCTTCCTCCTCAGCCACCTATAACACCAGCCTCTTCCCCTGCAGATGTCCCCGGGTGTGCATCCATGTACCTCCACACAGAGGGTTTCTCCGGGCCCTCTCCAGGTGATGGGGCCATGGGTAAGGTAGTCCCTTTCCCTGCCAACCCCTCCAAGTTGGGGGAGGGAAAGTAGTCTTAGGGGAAGAGCTCCTTAGTCAGGAATCTCTTTAGATTCTGGGCAACTCTTTGGGAGTATGGCCTAGTGGCAAAAAATGCTTGCCTTGTATACATGAAGCCCTGGGTTCAATTCCCCAGCACCACATATATAGAAAATGGCCAGAAGTGGCGCTGTGGCTCAAGTGGTAGAGTGCTAGCCTTGAGCAAAAAGAAGTCAGGGACAGTGCTTAGGCCCTGAGTCTAAGGCCCAGGACTGGCAAAAACAAAAAACAACAACACGAACAACTCCTAACTTCTTCCACAAGGATATGGCTATGAGAAACCTCTACGACCATTCCCAGATGATGTCTGCGTTGTCCCTGAGAAATTTGAAGGTCAGCAAAGTGATTTCATGGGAGGGTCAGGGTCTTGCTCTCTTCTAGTGCCCACAGGATTGCTTTGCTATTCATTTGTTTTGAGAGGTCAAGAAAAGAGCCCCTAAGAAGACCCTGGGGAGGGGGAGGGGCTGGGAGAAGGGAAGAGGGAATAGAAGACATACACCGGACACCTTCTCATTTCATGTTGCCAGGAGACATCAAGCAGGAAGGAGTTGGAGCATTCCGAGAGGGGCCGCCCTACCAGCGCCGGGGGGCCTTGCAGCTGTGGCAGTTTCTGGTAGCCCTGCTGGATGACCCAACAAATGCCCATTTCATAGCCTGGACAGGCCGAGGGATGGAGTTCAAATTAATTGAGCCTGAGGAGGTGGGTCTCTCAGACATCCCCATCCATCCTCCGCCACAGCCTGGGAACCTGGAGGGGGTATCATGTACCTTTACCATTGTCCTTGCTCTGCCTAACCTGAATTCTTGCCAAGCTGAAGGCTAGCAGCCAGCTGGTGCTAGTAGCAGTGCTAGCTTAACTCCTTGCAACAACATTTCCATGTGTTCTTTCTGATCGGTCCCGCATTTGTCCTCCACCCTAAAACTTGTCTCTTTTGTCCCCAGGTGGCCAGGCTCTGGGGCATCCAGAAGAACCGGCCAGCCATGAATTATGACAAGCTGAGTCGCTCTCTGCGGTACTATTATGAGAAAGGCATTATGCAGAAGGTCAGGACTCAGGGTCCCAGGACAAGGGGGCAATGGTAGTGGCTGTGGAGAGGGAGTAAGGGCACAGCATTTTCCAGCAAACTTGTAGGAGTAGAACATGAACTAGAGGGCACAAGACATGATGGGCAACCCCAAGATTCCCCTCAGGTAGAAAGGTTCAAATGAAGCTGGGTGGTATGCATTGCAAATTTATAACCCGAGCTATTTGGGAGGTTTGAGTTTGAGGCTTGTGGTTTGAAGTCTGCTGGGGCATAAAAATTTGTGAACTCTATCTCAACCAATGGCCGGGCATGTAGTATACACCTGTTATCCTAGTTTCAGGGGAAGCACAATGGCCTATCTGGGCATCAAACAAGATCTTAACTGAAAAATAACCAATTCGAGAGGTGGCAGAAGGCATGGCTCAAGTGCTAGAGCACCTGCCTTGCAAGCACAAGACTAAATTCTCCAGTGCTCTCCTCCCCCCCACACCCCCCCCCCACAAAAGTGCTAAGAAACTAGACACTCTACTGGGCGCTGATGGCTCACAGCTGCAATCCTAGCTACTCAGGAGGCTGAGATCCGAGGATCGAAGTTCAAAGCCAGCCAAGGCAGCAAAGTCTGTGACACTCTTATCTCCCAGTTAAACACCCGAAAACTGGAAGTCACACTGTGGTAGAACACTAGCCTTGAGCTGGAGCTCAGAAACAGCGCTCAGAGCCAGAGTCCAAGCCCCATGACCGACAACAAAACAAGAGATTGCAATCCTAAGTGAATGAGGACCAATGATCATGAAGGAACCAGTTTCAGAAGGGAACTAGTTTGGGAAGGAAATGTGTCCCAGCCTCCTGCCTAGATCAAGAAGCTACATTCTGAGTTCTGTCTTGAGGTGGGGGTTATAACTGGGCTCACCCAGCCTCTCTCTTTCCATAGGTGGCCGGCGAGCGTTATGTGTACAAGTTTGTGTGTGAACCTGAAGCCCTGTTCTCTCTGGCCTTCCCGGATAATCAGCGTCCAGCCCTAAAGGCAGAGTTTGACCGGCCAGTCAGTGAGGAGGACACAGTCCCTTTATCCCACTTGGACGAGAGCCCTGCCTACCTCCCAGAACTGGCTGGATCTGCCCAGCCCTTCGGCCCCAAGGGTGGCTACTCTTACTAGCCACCAGCAACATCCTCCTTGCCACAGGTAGAGGATGCCCTGTGTACATATTGGTGAATCTGATGTTGGGAAAACCCCCAATCTGAAACCCACAAACATCAATGGGGAAGATGCCCATGTCCCATCTTTGCCCCAGACTCTGAGCTGCTCACTTGAGTCTTTGGGGAAGGACAAGTGGAGAAAGGCCAAGTCAAGAGGCAAGGTTTCAGCAGTTCCCGTTTTACCTCTGCCTCAGGTCAGTTCAAACTCTGCCTAAATCCTTGGAGGCTTAAGCCCTGTTCCCCTTCTCCCAACACAGATAACAAGTCTTTGTTCTGCTCCCGGGACAGAGAAGGAGTGTCCCAACTTTATCCTGTCAGGGCCCAGAGGTTCCCTGAGCTCCCCAGTTCTTCTATTGTGGAGGACAGAAGTGTGGACTACTGCACTCCATCCTAAGCTATGGCCCCAAAAGGCCAGGCTATCCTTTCTTGGTGCTCTGTGCTCTCAGAAGCAGGAACAGGTGGGGTGTTTGGTGACGGCAGAGGGCATGGGTCCTGCTCCAAGGATCTTTTGCCTCCCCCCTGCCTTGTCCAGGCCCACACAGGCCTGGGATTCCACCTCCACCTCATCTGTCAGACCTTAATAAAGGCCCCTGCTCCTCACTTCACTCTTCAATCTGCATTTTACTGGCATGGGGAAAAGACCTGGGGTAGACAGGGACAGATGACTGAAGTTTAGGGTCTGACCCCAAGCAATTCCTTGCAGATCTGGAAAACAAAAACAATTCACCTCTGACTTTGATATTACCATGGAAAATGTTTCATGATACTTGCACTTCCCTCCTCCAAGGTTATCATGCCAGGATCCCCAGTAGACAAAAGGTGCTTTGTAACTTGGTAGGGGAGGCCCCTCGGCCACCATTAGCATGGTCCTGGTCCTTGCAGCAGGCTGCCTCCCTCTGGAGCTTACTCCCTCTATGATCACACTTGCTATGTCCAGGTTGCCTCATGTGTACTTCAACTTTTACTCTTCTTCCTGCCTCAGGTAGAGACAAGGTTTTGGAGAAAGGCATCAGGCATGGGTGTAGGGGTAGGGCAGGCCCATGGTAGGCCAGTGAGGGGATTCAGGGCAAAAGGCAGTGTGGATGGGTTAAAAAGTTGACAGCTACAGGCAATGTGGAGGAAAGGAGTGAGCAGTGGGAGGTAACATGTGAGGGGCAGAATGGGTGTGGCTAGAGACAGCCCCAGGACAAACCAAGAGAGCAGAGGTAAAAACTGAAGCCTCCTGGTTCAATAGGCTGCGCTGGTCCAATTCTGAAAGCCTGAACCACTTCTGACAGCAGCCTCAGGCTAGCACCAATCCAGGACCTACAAGGTACACCTCCCAACACTACTATAAATAAAAAGCAACATTTTCTTTCCCTAGGAACATAAGGTCAATAAACTTTAAATTTAGAGCAAAAGACAAAATCAACTTTAAAAACATCTTGTAAAAAATATAATTTAATTCTGTGATAAAGCCAGGTTATCATGGTGGGAAGAAGGTACAAAATGTGGAAATCTGAGGTCTGGTGCACTTGATAAGAAGCAAGAGTCCATTAAAAAAAAGCTTTCCACAGGCTAAGCCATTTGCTCTGTTCTCAACTGTTCCTTAACAAGCTGCAACTCAGAGCTCTGTTCAATTCTTCAAACGTGGAGGGACACTGCTCTGATGAGAAAGCAACAGCCACCAGCCAGAGGAAACAGGTTGAAGGAGGTGCTCCAGTGGGCAGAAGAGCCTGCAGAGCAGCAGGGCTTGCTGTGTCCCAAGGGGGCAGCTCGTGCACAGAGACTGCACATGTTCAGGGCAGGAAACAGCATCGTGAGCTAGGATCCTGCTGAATTAGGGGAAACTATATTCCAATGGCTAGAAGACTCCAGCTGTGTGTGCACAGGCACCCCACGTTTGTGGGCTGTCAGTCTTGGGAACAACTGGTCCCATTACGTGAGAGCAGCCTCCACTCTGCTGCCAACAAGGCTATTCTGAGGACAAAAGCACATTGTGATCGCAGAGAAGGGACTTCAACCCTATGGGGGAAAACACCCACAGAGCGGGGATCTTGCCCACCTCAAGCCGAAGGATAAGCTGTCCAGTTGTTCCCCTCCCTTTGGCCTACTAAACAGCCCCTTTCAATCTCAGCCTAAAACCTTATCTCCTTAGGCACCAATAGGGTCAGTGCTGGGCATAGTGAGGACAGGTCTGGTTGCCATAGCCAGGGGCTGCTCTAGATCAGGGAGATCTAGGCAGGAATAAAGACAGGAATGGAGTACTGGGCCCCGTTCAGTTGCCGCTGGCAGTCCTGCACCATCTCTTCACAAGGCCTTCCAGGATGCCGACGTGCTGGCCCTTCATTGCTGGCCTGGGCTCACTGAGGAGCTCACTCAGCTTAATGAAGGGCCAGGGATCTGCAGTCAGCACGCTTCCTGGCCTACATTCTCTCCCTTGGAGTCTCTCAACTGTCTTTAGGGTGACTTCTCTTCTGCCAGGGACCACACACATTCCTTTATACCCTAGAATGCAGTGCAGTCGTGGGCATACAAGGCTAGTAGTTAGGTAATTTTAGAGTTTACTAACATACAGAGGTGCGCAGTGGGACCCCAATTTCTCAGGGGCTTCTGAAGTCTTACAACTTGGCCCAGTAGGACTTGCTGGGTCTCCTCACGTGCTTTGCAGGGGCACACTAGGAGGTGGCCATTTCACAACTAAATAGTAGGGAAAAAAACAAACTAAAAACTAAGAATAGCCCCAGAGCACAAACTAGCTGTTTTCCTCTTGGGGCAGGGGAGGGGAGGGAAGGCTTTGACTTGAAAACCCCTAATTCAAGTCCATGAGGATGTCAGGGGAAAAAATACTAAAATAAAATGCAAGTTGTGTTAGTTGGATATTTCAAAAAGAAATGAGGCATAATACACGTGGTAAATGGGAGGGGAAAGCCTCTGTTCACACGTGGCATCTAAACCATCATGTGCCAGAGTGAAGCCTGTGGCAGGGCTGGGCTCACTCCTCCAGGGCTGAAAGGTCTATGCTGGGCATCATGTCAAACCCCAAAGGCTAGACTCTGGTTTCAGGGGTTTGTCCTCATCCTGATTCCAAGCCAAGATGCTAACCTTTCAGCAAAAAGAAACAGAATCACCTTCTTGTTTCCTTGAAAAAAATAAATAATTCTAGGAGGCCAAGCTAAAGGATGGGCAGGGTAAGAGCAGGAAATGAACAAGCACTGTGGTTCTCTCCTCCAGGGAGCACCAACTGGGGGGCAACAGGGTCCTCGCTGGTCTGTCATGTGTCACGCACTTGCTTACTCCCCTTTTCCTAGCCTAGGGATGTATAAGTTGCCTTTTCTTGATGATGTAATGTGTCCTCATGCTGGCTGTGAAATCCAAGTAACCCCCAAACTTGTGTGGGTTGAAGGTTCTGGTCAATGCCAAGCTTACACCAGGGAAGAAGAGTCACGTGTGAGAAAATGCCACTAAGACATGCAGTCACAGGACAGCTGTATGTTCCACACCAGCTTCTTATCAGCAAGAGGAAGGCTAAGCCCCGGCCACTGCTGCAGGATGGGCAAGTGGATAAGCTTGCCCCTCAGCGCCGCCGGAAGGCCCGGGATATTCTCCAGGCATTCGGCTCCTCATAGCGGTTGTATAGGGGCTCGAGTCGCTGCTGCTTCTTCTGCTTGCTGAGCTTGGTTGGATCAGAGACCTTGAAGAAGGCTGGGGCAAACTCTACGAGCCACCGGGGGTCAATGGTGGTGACTTCACGCATGTACTCCTTTGTGGTCAGCACCAGTTCGTGATACACTACCCTGAGGGCGACAGATACAGAATTCAAAGCTTGGCTCACAGGCCCCATTCCAACCAACCTGGCCCCTGGTGGACCCCGGGCACTTGGTCTCTCACTTCTGCTCAACTCAAGAGATTGGCCTATCTATCTAGGACAACCAAACCCCCAAACTGGGTACCTGTACCCCTCAAACACAAGAAAATTCGCAGGAGAATGTGTTCTAATCTTAGTTCTTGAAGTACTTAAGGGACAGAGATCCAATGCTACCCTTTTCTCAGAATCTGTTTCTTCTATATAAGAGGGTGGGTGGTTTTTCAGATAGTTCCACAGAATCCCTGGTTTCTGTGGAGGGCCTTGCAAGGTGCTGCGAGGAAACAGAGCAAGGTGGCAAGGCGCCAGCCCTCCTTCTGCAGAGGAAGCAGGGGGTTCTGTTTTTAACATTTATTTTTATCAACTAGTTGGACAAGTGGGTTTCAATTCCAGAAGTCAGGTTATAAATACAATGTCATCCCTTATCAATGTCACCCTTCCATTGTTTGAAGCAAGCAGGGTGGTTTCAAGTCCAAATTTTCCATAAAAGTCCAAGTTTTTTTTACACATACTACTTAAAACCTTTTTTGTGCCAGTCCTGGGGCTTGAACTCAGGCACTGTCTCTGAGTGTCTGCTCAAGGCCAGTGCTCTACCACTTCAGGCATGGAGCCACTTCTAGTTTTCTGGTAGTTAGCTGGAGATAAGTCTCACAGACTTTCTTGACTGAGCTGACTTTGAACAGCGAACCTCAGATCTCCCTAAGTACTTAGGATTATAAGCATGAGTCATCAATACTCAGATACTTAAACTTTTAAAAAATCCATCTCTCTAGACATTTTCTAAGATCTCTTACCCCTATGACTTTCTCTGTGTGTGTGGGGGGGAGGGGCGGGGGAGGTGCGTGCGCACATGCAAGTGCCAGCAGTGAAGCTGAACTCAAGGCCTGGCACTCTTGCTTAGCTTTTTCACTCAAGGCTGGTAGTACTCTTGCTTGGCTTTTTCACTCAAAGCTGCTAATCTACGACTTAAGCCACACCTCCACTTCCTGCTTTTTACTGGCTAATTGCAGATAAGAATCTTAGATTTATTTGGCTTCAAACCCTGATTCTCAGACCTCAGAGCTCCTGAGTACTGAGATTACAGATGTGAGCCACTGGTGTCCAGCTGAGTTTTTCTCAAAAGAGCTTAGTACTGTACCTACTCAGGCTAGTGCTGCTCTAGAGATATAAGCAATGTTAGAAGTACTGGGGGTAGTGGAGACATAAGGACAATGCCTGGAGATGTATACGTTGTCTCTGCTCAAAAGAACCTCTAGGACTCAGGAGCAGTCCACCTACCATTCTGGCTGTCTGTTGAAGAGTGCACTGGAAGGGTGGATGTAGACCACCTGCTGGTCGATGAGGGTCCGGTAACCCTCCTGCGGGTCTTTCTTGGCAGCATTACGGAAGAAGCCACTGCAGATGGCCTTCTGGACTCGGACTGTGGACTTGCCACAGGACACCACGTCCAGCTTGTGTCTATCAGGAGAACAAGAACAAGAGCATGAAGTGACTCTTTCAAGTACACTATCAGAATGACAGTGCCAATGCCTTAAACATGGAGCCCTCAGAGTAGTTGCCAGGATCTTCCTCTCCCAGCCCCAAGAGCACCAGAGGAACTCCACAGCAGGTAACCACACTGCCTTTAAGCAACAATTCCATTCCAGACTAATAATTCCATTCCAGACTAATGTTCCAGTGCCATGTAAACAAAGCACTTTTCAACTAATGAACCGCTTTCCTCCTATGAACTTTTTAAGCTGACTCTTAGCCACATGCTTGTTTGAGAAGAAGGAATACAACATGGACAGAAAGGCTGGGAGGAAAGGATGGGTGCCTACAGCTTTCCAGGTCCATTTGGCGACAAATGCATGTGACATTCAGCCCAGACACATTCCTCACCTACCTGTCCATTATGCCTAACATCTGCTTACGGATGTCCTGGGCCCGGCGCAGGGAACGGGCCTGGATAAAGTTCTCGTAGCACCACGGGTTGGAGAACTTATTGTTTTTCCAGGAGTTGTATACGGCCAGCAGGGTGAGATGGTCCCCTTCAGTCTGGTGGAATTTGGCCTTCTTCTGATCTGCTAGGGCTTGCTTATCCTGTCAAGCGGTGGGACAATGGTCATTTCTCACCTTACAGCTTCTGACTGAACATCCAGCATTCCTAGGGATCCACACTAGGGAGCCCGACCCAGCCAGCCATGTCAGCAGTGCCCCTATCAAGCATCAGGGTGGCAATATGCTGAGTCCACCCACACCTGTCTGAACTTGGAGCTGGACGCCCTACCTTGGGCCTGTAGAAGACATTCTGCACTGACAGCATGGATACAATGGTCAGCATCTCCTCACTGCAGCCCAGATGCACAGACATGATGAGCATTTTGCACAGCATTGGTTCCAGAGGGAACTCTGCCATCTAGAGGGAGAAGAAGAAACTGCACAAGTGAGACACTGGACAAGGACTAGATGTTCCCAAAGCATAATGAGTGGTGTCTATCTCCATCCAAAGGGCAAAATTGTTTTCTTTCCTAAGTAAACCCCAATGAAATGCAGGTGATCAAGAACATAACTACTAGCCAGATACAGTTGCGAGATAGCTCACAACTATAATCCTAGCTACTCGAGATCAGGAGGACTGAGGTCCAAGGCTAGCTGGAACAAAAAAGCTCACAAGACACCCAACTCAATCAATAAGACTTAGTACAAGCCAGGCTCTGGTGACTCATGCCTGTAATCTTAGCTACTCGGGAGGCTGAGATCTGAAGATCACAGTCTAAAGCCAGCTGGGGCAGGAAACTCTGAGAGACACATCTCCAATTAACTACAGGAAAGAAAAGCTGGAAATGGTGCTATGGCTCAAAGCAGTAGACCATTAGCCTTGAGCACAAAAGCTCAGGGACAGATCCCAGGCTAGAGTTCAAGTGTCAGGACTGGCACACACACGCACACGTGCGCATACACACACCCCCACACACAGCTGTGACAGAATCCTAAGTCTGAGGCTATTCAGGGCTACACAGCAAATTCTAACTAAGCTACACAGCAAGACCCTGTCTCCGGTATGATGATGCACACATGTAATCCCAGTTACATGGGAGGCAGAGATGGGAGGATATCCATTTGGGGCCAGCCCAGGCAAAGTTAGCACTAGACTCTCTCTAGACCCTATCTGAAAGCCACCTCAAAGCAAAAGGGACTTGGGGCACAGCTCAAGTAGTAGAGCATTTGCTAGTTCAACCCTCTGTACCAAGAAAAAAAAAGAAGAAAAACTCCAAACTATTTATTGTTGGGATACACAGGGATTTTGAAGAGATGTTTTGTTTTTGGCAGGGCCTTGCTATAGAGCACAGGCTGATCTTGAATGCTAAGACCCCTGGGTTACAGACACTTCGGGTGTGGTGGTACACACCTGTAATCCAAGCACTCAGGAAGCTGAGGCAGGAGGATGAAGAAATTAAGTTCAGCCTAGAGCACATGGCAAAACCCTGTCTCAAAAAAAAAAAAAAAAGAAAAAAGAAAACACACACACACACACACACACACACACACCCAACAGGGGCTGGGAATGTCGCATGCATGAAGTCCTGGATTCAACTCCTCAGTAACACATAAACAGAAAAAGCCAGAAGTGGTGCTGTGGCTCAAGTGGTAGAGTGCTAGCCTTGAGCACAGAGAGGCTCAGGGACAGTGCTCAGGCCCTGAGTTCAAGCCCCAGGACTGGCAGGAAAAAAAAAGAATTAGTTTAACGAAAACAAAAACTAGATCAATATATCCTCAGTAAGATTAATTACGAATAAAATCTTTTCCTATAAAGAAAAAAGGGATTATAGAAAACTTCAGTTAAAAAAAACTATCTAGGTTGGGACTCAGTGGAAAAGTATTTGCCTGGCAAGTCTGGTCCCCAGCTCTAGGGAAAAGAAATTAGTAGCTGGGCATGATGATACACACCTGTAATTCTAGCAATTAGGAGGCAAAAGCAGGAACATCAAGAGTTTTGGGTCAACTGGGGCTATACATCAAAGCTTCCCCAGGACCTCAGAGCTCACTTTTGCAAAACAAAGAAAATGGTGTAAGGCTGGCTTAGGAATCTTCATAAAAGCAGCAGAAGTCACATCTGTCACTTACCCTGCGACCCAAGCGAGTGAGCAGGCCCTCATCATCCAGGGCCCCTAGTGTATACAGCTGCTCCATGGCCGTGATCAAGGTTTCCATTGGGGGGGCGTCCATGAAATCAAATGACAGCAGGTCATTGATGCCCATGGCCTAAGACA
>NC_063177.1:40146397-40186397 GCF_023159225.1 Perognathus longimembris pacificus | reverse complement strand
GTAGATGCCATCAATAGTCAGTGAGGTCTCCGCGATGTTGGTGGCAATCACAACCTAGGAGAAGGGCACAGCTACAGTGAGCTGAGTGTTCAGCAAGACATCCATCTGAACTCAGACATTTCCCAAGGTAGTATGCTCCCTCTCTAGAAACTTCAGATGGCATTTAATTCTAGCTCAGCTTCCAACGCAGAAGGTGAGGCACCAAAGAGATTCATCCAAAGAGATAGGTTGGAGAGGGGCTACCACCTGAGAGAAGCAGAACAGGAAAGAGCCAAGGCTGATCACAGCCGACTTTATTTGACGTAAATTGATATATGTCTCGTTGTTTGGAACCAATGTTGATTATTACAATTTTAATTTTCTAGCTCCCTGGGAAAGCAGAGATTTCCTGGCATCACATGTGCCAGTGCAAAATGAGATTTTCTTTTTCCACCGAGACATCTGGACTACAAAATGGGCTATTTATACATATGAGACAAGAGGGAAGCTGGTTTGTTTTCCTGATCATAAATGAAGCATGAGGTGACAGAGCAATTTCAGGGTTTGTGTATGTGCACTAGTCCATGTGATCTACAGGATTAGACTCTCAGGGTGACTCTGTCACTGTTCTTCCACCCAGAGGTTCAGCTCATAAAACACAACTGCTTGGAAAAATCATTGCTAGAAAGCACCAAAATATCTCACTCCACACTAACATCTTACTGGCCCTGAAAGACTTCTACCTGCCACAGACTTGCAGAGGCCCTGCTTAGAGAGTGCAACTACCAGGGATGGGAGAGGAAGAACTCACCAACTGACCCCCAAACCTGGTTCTCCTCCTTCCTACATTCCACTTAACTGCCCTGATCTGATCGTTACACACTGAGTATTTTTATCAACATATCACAAAGTATCCCTAACATATGAAAAATTATGTGTTAACCAAAAGTAACTCATCAAATGGAGGAAGAGAGGAAGAAGAGCACAAATCACCCGGCTGACCAGCTGGACCAGTTAATAGCATCACACACAAGGCTTGCAGACTCCTTACATAATCCCTACTATGGTTTGCTGCACACTATACAACCAGGTGTTTTCAGCACATGGAAGCAGCTTCATTGTAGCCCACTGTTACCTTTCTGCTGCCAGGAGGAGCTGGGTCAAAGATCCGGGTCTGCATCTCACTGGGAAGAGCAGAGTACACTGGTAGGATAATTAACTCTGGAACATCAGGTCCCAGGGATTTCATTCTTTCATACAGGATCTCACAAGCAGTATCGATCTCCTCCTGACCAGTCAAGAAGACCAAGATATCACCTATGAAGAGAATGGAGAATGTACTCTGTATGTGAACATGTATGTTTACGTGTCTAAGAGATGGTCTCACTATGTTGCCTGGCCCTAAAATGAACTCAAGTGACCTTGCGTCATCTTCCTGAGTAGCCGGGCCTCCAGGTGTGCACCATCACATCTGGTGTATGTGTTTTATACAAAGGCTATAGCACATTAACATATCTCTAAGTAACAAAAAATAGACAATCATATTGTGGCCTCTAAATAAACCAGGAAGTTATCACTTGTTCATGTTTAAATAGGTGGCACTTAAATCTATGCATCATTTTTTGTATTTTCACACCCATCATCATTTCAAACACACAATCCTGAAACTTATAGAAAGACCAGGGTTTCAAAGGCATTTCTGAAAAAGATTAGCAAACAAAACAAACATCCCCACAATTAGGAATTTTGGCCTAAGAGCAAAAGGAGGTCTCTCCCTCACCTGGTGGCTCCGTTAAGTGGATCTGCATAACAGTGATGAGGCTGGCATCCAGGTAATCTGTCTCAGGTTCCTTTGTGTACAGTATTTCTACTGGGTAAGTTCGACCTGGGATGGTGAAGATGGGTGCTTCATAGAAGTACTGAGAAAACTTCACTGCATCCAAGGTAGCTGAGGTGACAATCAGCTTCATGTCCTGCCGTTTCTGAACTGTCTAATAGGAAATGTGATGTGCTTACTAAAAAGGACCATTCAAAAGAGTTGTACAGGAACGCCAATCCTGGTTCCAGAAACCAGCTCTAACAGCTAAAAGGGTCTCAGAGACCACCTAGTTACCTTTTTCAGCAACCCAAAAAGCACGTCCGTGTGAATTGTTCTTTCGTGGGCCTCATCCAACATGATGATGGCGTACTGAGTGAGGTCAGGGTCAATGAGACATTCCCTGAGCAACATGCCATCCGTCATGTACTTGATGACTGTCTCAGGACTGGTACAGTCCTCAAACCGAATGGTATAGCCTACCTAAAGCAGAAAAGAAGTAGAAAATCTAAGATACAAATCTCTCCTTCCAGCAATCATCAAGTAACATTTCAACCCAGCCTGACTGGTACTCATACTCTTAATATAGAAATTTGACCACGATTACAGAGATGTCCTCTATGAAAAGTCTGCAATGAACTTGACCCTGAATAGATTCATGACATCAACAAGAAGCTCTCATTTTTTTCTGGTTTCTTACTGCATCCAAGGGGGCTGAAGTTAAAATAAGCTTTCTGATTTCTCAATGAGAAATCAGGGGGAAAAACCAACTATCATTCTTATTTTACAGATGAGGGATTTGTGCCTTCATACCTTTTTTTTTTTTTTTTTTTTTGCCAGTCCTGGGGCTTGAACTCAGGGCCTGAGCACTGTCCCTGGCTTCTTTTTGCTCAAGGCTAGCACTCTGCCACTTGAGCCACAGTGCCACTTCTGGCCGTTTTCTGTATATGTGGTGCTGGGGAATTGAACTCAGGGCTTTATGTATACGAGGCAAGCACTCTTGCTACTAGGCCGTATCCCCAACCCGGCCTTCATACTTTTTTTCTGGAATTTCCACAGCTGCTTTACTAACCACTTACCTCTTGACCTAAACAACAACCAAATTCCTCTGATACTCTTTTGGCCACGGACATGGCTGCCACTCTTCTTGGCTGAGTACACCCAATCTTGCCCCTAGAAGTGTAGCCGGCCTCTGCCAGGTACTGGGTGATCTGCGTTGTCTTCCCAGATCCTGTCTCTCCAATAACAATTAGGATTTGATTGTCATGCACAGCCTAAAAGCAAAAAAATGTAAATGGAGCCATTAAAATTTATCACACATTACTCTAGAGTGAAATAACTAGTACTTCTGTTCAACACTAAATTAGAAATTGCAAACACACCCACATAGTGAACCCTATAGAAGTGTTTCTACCCACTGTCACTCCCAACCTCTCACACCTCTCCCCATAAAGTTATCTATGTCTTATTTCTGCACTATTTGTATCAACAAAAGGTTGCAATCAGCCTATAGGTCTACTAACATAGGACTAGCTACTTAAGTATACCTACATAGAAGCACTGAAAGAGCATTTTAAACAGGGGTTGGGTGCTGATGGCTCATACCTGTAATCCTAGCCACTCAGGAGGCTGAGTTCTGAGAATTGTGTTTCAAAGCCAGCCCAGTCAGGAAAGAAAGTCTGAGATTCTTTTTTTTTGGCCAGTCCTGGGGCTTGAACTCAGGACCTGAGCACTGTCCCTGGCTTCTTCTTGCTCAAGGCTAGCACTCTGCCCCTTGAGCTACAGTGCCACTTCTGGCCATTTTCTGTATATGTGGTGCTGGGGAATCGAACCCAGGGCCTCATGTATACGAGGCAAGCACTCTTGCCACTAGGCCATATCCCCCGCCCAAGTCTTAGATTCTTATCTTCAATTAACCAGAAAACCAGAAAGGGAGCTGCTGCTCAAGTAGCAGAGTACAGCCTTGAGCAAAAGAGGTCAGGCCCTTGCTTTGGGTTCAAGCCCCACAGCCAACTGAATAGCTCAGTGATAGAGTGCTTACCTAGTGTATCTAAGACCCTGGGTCAGATTCCCAGCACCGCAAAATAAAAACATTAAAAAAAAAATTTCTGAGCTACATTAATAAGTGAAAAAAGCAAGCCATCAAGCATGTATATAATCTGTTGTCATCTATATATACTGTACATAGAAAATGTGTGTGCAGATACATATTTGTACTTGTTTGTACACATATGTTCATATGTTTAGAAAATTTCACTGGAAGCTAGTAAACTCAGTTTGATGCTCTTATAGACAGAACTCTAAAAGGCAGAAATAAGAAGCAGGGCTGGGGATATGGCCTAGGGGCTAGAGTGCTTGCCTCGTATACATGAGGCCCTAGGTTCGATTCCCCAGCACCACATATACAGAAAATGGCCAGAAGTGGCGCTGTGGCTCAAGTGGCAGAGTGCTAGCCTTGAGCAAGAAGAAGCCAGGGACAGTGCTCAGGCCCTGAGTCCAAGCCCCAGGACTGGCCAAAATAAATAAATAAATAAATAAATAAATAAGAAGCAAAGTCTGTGCCTTTATGAGTTCATCTCAGACTCCATCCTCCACCCACCCCTTTTGTGGGCTATGAACTCAGGCCTTTATGCTTGCTAGGCAAGTTCTCTACCACTACAGCCACACCTCCAGTCCCTTTTTGTATTGGTTATTTTCAAAGTAGGGTTTTACTTTATGATAGTGCAGGCCTGGGCTGTAATCCTCCTACTTGTGGTTCCCCATGGTGCTTCCTCCATTGGTTAAGATGGAGTCTCTCCGACTTCTTTTTGCCCCATCTGGCCTGGAACTGTGAGCTCCCAATCAGTGCCTCTCAAGTAGCTAAGATTCACAGTCCTGAGTGTCCTTTCGGTGGCTGTTCCATTTTTAAGCACTGACCAGAACTGCAGCTTCATGTGACACAGGTCATGTGACATACTGGCAAGGATATACTGGTTCAAGTCTGGTTGTTGTTTCTTTAATCTTTTTTTGGAGGAGCCATGTCAAAGACACACATACCTACCTAGCTCCTTTCTGTTCTCTAATGTCACTCCTCTTAGAAAACACCCCTCTTCCCATATATCACAAAAGGGCTTCCCACCTGGACCAGCTGCTCCTTCAGTTTATAGATGGGCAGGCTCTCCCTCTGCTCCAGGATTGACATCTGAGTCTTTTTCCCGTAAGAAGCTTTGTTGCCCCCAAAAGCATGCTTCTTCCATTCAGGAATGTCATTGGGCATCATCCCAATGCCCCTCATATTGGCAGCAATCTGCCTGCCTTCCGCTGGAAGGGAAAACAGACAACTTAGTATTAATCTCAACATGCCACAACATTCCAGGGTAAACAACAAAACAGCAGGCGGACGGCACCACGTGTGTGGTATTTCATTTAGCCTGATCCTTGAACAGTAGTGTTCAGACACTAATATGAAGAAAAGAAAGTGGGATGGAGAGGCAGGGGAGGGAAAGAGCCTATTAAATGGTGCCATACACTTGTAATGCCCCTAAAAAAGGAGAAAGGTTAATACAGAGAAGTGAAGACCCAATCACTTGACCCCCCCCAAGCTGGATTCTTTACAAAAAAAAAAAAAAACAAAAAAACCCCTGCTATACTCTGGTTTCTCTTCAGGTCATATAAATCTTTCACCTTTTAAAAAATAACTGCTCGGGAAGGGGGAAGGTGGAGGGGGGAATGAGGGAGGAGGTAACAAGTTGGATAAGAAATGTACACATTGCCTTATGTATGAAACTGGAACCCCTCTGTACATCACTTTGACAATAAAGAATTTTTAAAAAAATAACTGTTCTACTGAAGTGCAAATCATATACTATGTCCCCTTTTCCAAGTGTCCAACTTGGTGGTTTGTTGTATATTCACAATGACAGTTCTGCAATCACCATTATCTAATTTTATTTGATTTTCTTTATTACTCTGTGTGTGCTGTACTTGAGATCTGGGCCTTGCACTCTAGCGCAGCCTACTTTCTTGCACTTGGCACTCTGCCACTTGAGCCTCTAGTCCAGCTTTGAACACAATCCTCCAGGTTTGTCTCCTCAGGAGCAAATAATCCAGATATGTGTCTAGTAGCACTAATTTTATAACATTTTCATCATCCTAAAAAAGAAATCTCAGCTGGGATGCATAGATTCCCCCTCTGAAAGACTAACTCCTATGTATCCTTGATCCTTCCTCTCAATTTCTTCGGGTAGTAATATCTCATAACCTGTACTTCTACCACACTACCTGTACTTTATACAGCACTCATCAGGAAATATCTCCACTTGGTAATTATCTGGTTAGTGTCCACCTCCCTCACTAAGTTGTAAGCCTCATCACAGCAAGGATCATGTCTAATATGCAGTTTTATCTTTAGGTGACTTTGTCCAATAGTTAAGAATTATAGCACACAAAAATTACAAGAAAGGGAATTTTTTTTTTTAGGTGTTCCAGCCCAGGTGCAGTACCAAGAAAGGGAATTTTTAATATTATGTTGTCTATTGCATTTTTATTTTCTTGTGGTTTTTTTTTTGTTTTTTTTCCCCGTCAGGCTTGGGGTTTGAACTCAGAGCCTGAGTGCTGTCCTTGAGCTTTGGTGCTCAAGGCTAGGACTCTACCACTTGAGCCACAGGTACACTTTTTGGCAGTAAATTGGAGATAAGAATCTTACAGGCTTTTCTATCTGGGCTAGCTTTGGACCATGATCCTCAGATTCAGCCTCCTGAGTAGCTAGGATTATAGGTGTGAGCCACTGCCACCAGCACCCAACTTCTTTTTTTTTTTTTTTTTTGGCCAGTCCTGGGCCTTGGACTCAGTCAGGGCCTGAGTACTGTCCCTGGCCTCTTCTTGCTCAAGGCTAGCACTCTGCCACATGAGCCACAGCGCCCCTTCTGGCTGTTTTCCATATATGTGGTGCTGGGGAATTGAACTGAGAGTCTCATGTGTAGGAGGCAAGCACTCTTGCCACTAGGCCATATTCCCAGCCCCCTAACTTCTTTTATTATTATTTTTTAAATGGGAATTGAACTCAGAGCCTTGCCCTTGCTAGGCAAGTGCTCTACCTCTTGGAACATAGCTATGTGTCCAGCCCTTATATTATTATCTTTAGAACTAAATTTAAAAATTGTTTAGAAAAATATCTCAAGCCACTCCCATGATTTCACCAAAGTTATTAAAACATTTGTTTTAAACATCTGCTTATAAAATATAGTAAAATCCAGGGGCTGGTAGCTACTCAGGAGGCTGAGATCTGAGGATTGCAGTTTGAAACCAGCCCATGCAAGAAAGTCCATGAGACTCTTATTGGGCTGGGAATATGGCCTAGTGGTAAGAGTGCTTGCTTCGTATACATGGAGCTCTGGGTTCGATTCCTTAGCACCACATATATATAAAATGGCCAGAAGTGGTGCTATGGCTCAAGTGGCAGAGTGCTAGCCTTGAGCGGGAAGAAGCCAGGGACGGTGCTCAGGCCCTGAGTCCAAGGCCCAGGACTGGGAAAAAAAAAAAAAAAGAAAGAAAAGAGACTCTTATCTCCAATGAAACAACAAAATATGGGAAGTGGAGCTCTAGATCAGGTGGTAGAGCACCAACCAGTCTTGAGCAATAAAGCTAAGGGATAGCACCCAGACCCTGAGTTTAATACCTAGTACTCGCACACACTGACACACACTGACATACACACACACACACACACACACACACACACATTCACACTAATAATAATAAAAAAAAATTGCAGGCTGGGGATATGGCCTGGTAGCAGAGCACTTACTTGCCCTTGCCCAGCATAACCAAGACCTGGCGTCAATCCCCAGTACCACCAAGAAAAATATAGCAAACCAACATGCTCTGAGAGAAGGGGGAAACCAGGGCTACATTTTCAGTACTTGTTGGCACTTGTTGGCACTGTCATGTCTACATGCACACAAAGACTCAGATTTCTGAACAAGATCCACACCTTTCAAATGGTCTTACCATCAGGCAAAGGATCAACCCAGTGTTTGTTGAGTCCCATGGGAATAGAATCCATCTCTGCTTCTCGCTGAGCCTGCTTGAGTTCCCGCCGTTCCTTAGCCAAAGCACTCTGCATCATGGCAGCCTGGGAGAGGGAGCCATCCGGATTCTGCAGCAACAGAAAGAAAGGCAACATGCATTAAATGCCCAGGAAAAAAGGCAGGTGGTTAAGCCACTGTGATCTAAAACCTGAGACCACAGATGAAATACAGTGCTTATCACTCACTCAGGTTACATGAAAGCAATGGATAAATCATAGCATATACAAATAAAATGAAAAACTATTGAAGGAACTGGGATTTTTAACTTGAAAATGAAAACCCCAAGAGTTAGGAACATTGCTAAATTTGTTTGTTTTGTTTTTTGCCAGTCATGAAGCTTGAACTCAGGACCTGGAACTGTCCTTGCACTCTTTTGCTCAAGGCTAGTGCTCTATTACTTTGAAGCCACAGCTCCACTTGCAGTTTTCTGGTGGTTAATTGGAGATAAGAGTATCGTGGACTTTCCTGCCTGGCCTGGCTTCAAACCATGATCTTCAGATCTCAGCCTCCTGAGTAGCTAGGATGACAGGTGTGAGCCCCCAGTGCCCAGCCTGACATTGCTACTTTTAAACGTTAAGAACTCAAGAAAGGGATGGAAGTGCTGGAGGCATGGCCCAAGTGGTAGAGTGTCTACCTAGATACCACGAGGCCCAAGTTCAAACAAGGAAGGGGGAAGGGAGAAAAGGTAACAGGAAAGGAAGTAGGGAGAAGAGGGAAGGAGGAAAGAGAGAAAGGGAAGGGTAGGGGAAGGGGAAAGAATTCTGCCATATGAGCCTAAGAACTTAAAGCAAATGTGGCACTCAGAGAGATCTTGGCTCTACCTAAGTAACCAACTCCATCTAGAGATGGAATATGTTTCCTTCAGGACAGACACTCCAGGAACTGAAGGACTGTAGAAACACCATATAGGTGCTGAGCTGGAAGGCCTTTAATGCTGTCTCTTCCTAATTGCTGTGTGCACTCTGATTTGCATTTCCCTCACACCTTTGCCGCCCCCCTCCCACACCCAGTGCTATTGCATTTGATGGGGACCAGCCAATATAAGTCAAGTGAACCTCTGAATGTTGCCTTTGAATCTGCAAGATCATGACTCAAACCCTGAGTAACCTGGACAAAGCAATGATGACAGATGAAGCACTATCTCTGCTTTTTCCCAAAACACACTAAATGAATGTAAACAAAACTTAACCAGGCAAAAGCAGCAGAGCTAAGCCAAACTCCATTTAAACATATTCTAGGTCCTGGCTACTAGGTAGGTAGCCTGAGTTCTGCTATACAGATTGATTACCTGATCTGTTAACCGAAGAAAAGTAGTTCATTGGTATTTCCAGGTAAAAGTCCCAGTACTTCTCACCTTAACAATTTTGATGGGGCTCATGTCCATGCTTTGCTTGGTGTGACCTCTCAGGAATGGAGGCTCTTCCTCAACCAGTTCAATCTCAAGGTCCTCATCTAAGTCCATCAAAAAGAAAATTAGCCATAAACAAAATAGAGAAGCAATTTTCACCAAATGAAGACCAACAATCTTTATCAAAAGGACAACAGTGGTTGGTTACTGTTAGCACATTCCTAAAATCCTATGCTCAGGAGGCTGAGATCTAAGGATCAAAGTTTGAAGCCAGGCAGGGCATACAATTCCAAGAGACTCTTATATACACAATTAATCAGAAAAAAGCCAAAAGTAGAAGCATAGCTCAAGTGGTCAGGGACCAGCCTTGAATAGAAAAAGCCAAGTGAGAATACAAGACCCTAAATTTGAGCCCTGGTACCAACATAAACACATACACACAAAAGACAGCAATGCAAGTGAAACTCTAACCCAGTGAACATCTCTCCCACTTTCAGGACCCTAAAGCCATTTCTAGGGCATTTGTGATGCTCAACACCATGAGCTAGTCAGAGCTGTTTTAAAAAAAAAACTAAACTTGGGGAAAATATTATTCTGACATTCTAAATTATATCAAGACATCTGCCACCCAACCTCATATGGAATAATCCTTAACCCATATAGACTAGGCAACACCTTTTTGTTTTTGGTGGCAATCCTGAGGCTTGAACTTAGGTCCTGGGTACTGTCCCTGAGCTTTTGTGCTCAAAGCTAGTGCTCTACAACTTTGAGCCACAACTCCATTTCTGGCTTTTGGGTGGCTAATTGGAGATAAAGAGCCTCACAGACTTTCCTGACCGGGCTGGCCTTGAACTGAAATCCTTAGAACTCAGCCTTTTGAGTAGCTAGGATTATATTTGTGAGCCACTGGCACCTGGCTGAACAATGTTTTTAATCGTTGAATAACTGGACAATGCTAAATGCCTGAAAGGATATAGAATAACAAAACTACTTATGTGTCAAAGTATAAATTTATTATAAAAGTTTTAGGAAACAATTTGGAGCTAGCTTATAAACACAGTTTTCCTACTACCCAGTAATTTTTCTGTGTATTATAACAAAGTACATGTATCTTAGTGTATAGAAACACATGCACTAATTGGCAAATACAGGGACCTCATAATAGTCTTATATGAGAAAGCTTAAGAGATGGGCACTGATGGCTCACACTTTTAATCCTAGCTACTCAGGAGGCTGAAATCTGAGGATTGTGGTTTAAAGGCTGCCAGGGCAGGAAAATTCATGAGACCTACATTTCCAATTAAACACCAGAAAACTGGAAGTGGTGCTATGGCTCAAAGTAGTAAAGCACTACCCTTGAGTGAAAAAGCCCAGGGACAGTGCCCACATCCCAAATTCAAGATCTACAACAGATAAAAAAAAAGCTTAAGAAAAAATAAAATAGGGCTGGGAATGAGACTTAGTGGTAGAGTACTTGCCTAGTATTCATGAAGCGCCTAGCATTCATGATGCCCGGGTTTGATTCCACAGTACCACATACACAGAAAAAGCCAGAAGTGGTACTATGGCTCAAGTGGTAGAGCTCTAGCCTTGAGCAAAAGGACAGCGCCCAGGGGCTGGGAATATGGCCTAGTGGCAAGAGAGCTTGCCTCGTATACATGAAGCCCTGGGTTCAATTCCCCAGTACCACATAGATAGAAAATGGCCAGAAGTGGCGCTGTGGCTCAAGTGGCAGAGTGCTAGCCTTGAGCAAAAAAGAAGCCAGGGACAGTGCTCAGGCCCTGAGTCCAAGGCCCAGGAATGGCAAAAAAAAAAAAAAGGACAGCGCCCAGGCACTGAGTTCAAGCCCCAGAACTGGCCAAAACAAACAAACAAACACAAATAATTCATATGTCCAGAAAAAAGGAAAATGGAAAAGTTGGTCATTGTGGTAAATGTGCAATCCCAGTACTTGGGAAGCCAAAGCAGGAGAATTGTGAGTTCAATGGTTGCCTGGGCTACACAACTGGTCTCAAGAAAAATGAACAAGGGGCTGGGGATATGGCCTAGTGGCAAGAGTGCCTGCCTCATATACATGAGGCCCTGGGTTCGATTCCCCAGCACCACATATACAGAAAATGGCCAGAAGTGGCGCTGTGGCTCAAGTGGAAGAGTGCTAGCCTTGAGCAAAAAGAAGCCAGGGACAGTGCTCAGGCCCTGAGTCCAAGCCCCAGGACTGGCCAAAACAAAACAAAACAAAACAAAGAAAAATGAACAAATAAAAGTAAAAGGAAGCTGAAATTTGAAGATCACAGCCTGAGCAGGAAAGTCCTTGAGACTCTTATCTCTAGCCACCAAAAAGCTAGAGATAGAGCTACCATCACCCCAGCCATCACCCCAGCCCAATGACTTATTTATCTTCCCAACCTATTATCCCACTCAATCCAAAGGACAGGTTACCTTCATCATCATCCACCTTAGGAAGGATGCCAGTCTCTTCATCAAAGTCTGGAAACTCTTCTTTGGAAAGGACATTGGCAGCAATCATCTAGCAAAGGACAGAAGGCAACATTAATTGCTAGATCAACACTCTTCTTTACATGCAGGAAACGAAGATTTTTTTTTTTTCCTCCTCTGACCCAAGATGTCAGTGCCTCAAATGGCATAGAACTTATTCTTGGAGCTCTACAACATGGTGCTAAGAGCAAGGGTTCAGAAGTTATCCCCAGGAAGAACTGCACGTGCCTTCCTTATTTCCACAGCACTCTTCACATCTTATTACGTGACACATGGCCCTTCCCAATTACTTCTTTAGCTTTTCTGTTTCCTTGGACTTTTTTTGTTCAAGGCTAGCACTCTATCACTTTGAGCCACAGTGCTACTCTTGATTTCTGGTGGTTAATTGGAGATACGAGTCTATGGACTTTCCTGCCCGGCCGGCTTTGAACCACAATCCTCAGACCTTAGCCACCTGAGTAGCTAGGATACAGGCATGAGCCCAAGTCCTGGGGCTTGAACTCAGGACCTGGGTACTGTCCCTGAGCTTTTGTGCTCAATGCTAGCACTCTATCACTTGAACCACAGCTCCACTTTCAGCTTTTTGGTGGTTAGAGATAAGTCTCACAGATTTCCCTGCCTGGCTGTTTTTTAACTGTGATCCTCATTTCTCAGCCTCCTGAGTAGCTAGGACAACAAGCATGAGCCACCAGCACACTTGGATTTTTTTTTTTTTTTTTTTTTTTTTTGGCCAGTCCTGGGCCTGGGACTCAGGGCCTGAGCACCATCCCTGGCTTCTTCCTGCTCAAGGCTAGCACTCTGCCACCTGAGCCACAGCGCCCCTTCTGGCCGTTTTCCATACATGTGGTGCTGGGGAATCAAACTGAGAGCTTCATGTGTAGAAGGCAAGCACTCTTGCCACTCAACCATATTCCCAGCCCCACACTTGGACTTTTTAAGTTCCTCAAGTGAATGAATCATGAAATATATGATTTTGGAGCCCTACTACTAAATAGCACTTGGCACATCTTGGTTCTAATGCTTCATGGAAAATGGTGAAAACAATAAGAAAGAATTAAACAGCAATTACTGTATGCCAGGCACCAACCTAAGAGTTAACTCTATTTACCTATATTCCCACACCACCACTGGTATCCCTGTTTGACAGATCAGTCAAGGATCATACAGTTAGCAAGTACAAATCATGCCAGGCTCTGTGTCTAGGGCCTGCATCCTAAACCACCATGCTATATGCTAAGACTCTGTGGCTGTGAAGGATGATGGCCCTAACCTGTTTGATCTCCCACTTCTCTGGGTCAGAGATGCGGGTGAGGCGCTTGCGCTCCAGAGAGTCGTCCTCTACTTCAGGGGCACTGACAAGGGAGAGATGAGTGGGTCTGTCTGGATTCCGCATTGAAGTTTCCTCGTTGGTCTCCCCAACTAGATTTCGCCGTCGATTTGGGTTTAGATCTTCTCCCGTCTCTTGATCAACATCCTGGAGTACAGAAACACAGGAACTAGCTCACTTGCAGTCTTCTTATACTCTCTTCTTGGTCAACAAATGTGCCAACTGGCTGGACATCTCACCTACCTTCATGCTCAGGCTGGTCTTGGTCCCAGTGAAGGACAACACTTTGACTTTGACTCTCTGGCCTTTGCTCACCACATCAGCCACATTGGCCACACGGCCTTCCCGCCGGAGCTCAGAGATGTGCACCAGGCCTTCCCACCGCTTCCTAAGGAAGAATCAGATATGTCTGGATCATACCTGAAAAAACTTTTTTTTTCCCCCGTTCTGGGGGCTTGGAGCACTGTCCCTGCCTTCTTTTTGCTCAAGGCTAGCACTCTACCTCTTAAGCCACAGCACCACTTCTGGCTTTTTCTGTTTATGTGGTGCTGAAGAATCAAACCCAGGGCTTCATGCATCCTAATAAGCAAGCACTCTACCACTAAGCCACATTCCCAGCCCCTAACAAAGCTTTCTCCCCTGGGACTAGGAATATAGCCTAGTGGCAAGAGCACTCGCCTCGTATACATGAAGCCTTGGGTTCGATTCCTCAGTGCCATATATAGAAAACGGCCAGAAATGGTGCTGTGGCTCAAGTGACAGAATGCTAGCCTTGAGCAAAAAGAAGCCAGGGACAGTGCTCAGGCACTGAGTTCAAGGCCCAGGACTGGCAAAAAAAAAAAAAAAAGACCTTTTTCCCTTATTAGAAGCAAACAAAAGAAAAATCAGCTTTTGCACACCTTTAATCCTAGCACTCAGAAAGCAGACAGGAGAATCATGAGTTTGAGGTCAGCCTGGGCTATTTGATAAGATTCTGTCTCCAAAAATATAAAACAAGAAAAGGGTCCTAAGCCCATAAGGTAAATAACAAAAAGGTAAAAAAAAAAAAAAAGTCAAAAAATACAACAGTATTAATATTACCACACTCCCAAAGAAAAGATGTGCCTAAGAGGGGAGGGAGAGAAGACATAAATTCCCATGTGTTCCCATCAGCAAAGAACAGATCTCCTGAAAGTTGTAGAAAAGAAAAGCTCTAGCACATTAAAAAAACAAAAAACAAAAAAAGAAAGAAAAGAAAAGAAAAAAAGGATAATGCCAGGCTCTATAATCCTAGCTACTCAGGAGGCTGAGATATGAGGATTCTAATCCAACCAGCCTACACACTAAATCCATGAAATCTATCTCCAACTAACCAGCAAAAAAGGCAGAAATAGAGCTATGACTCAAATGATAACAGTGTCAGCCATGAGCAAAAATCTAAGGAACAATACCCAAACCATAAGTTTAAGTTCCAGTACTAGCACCAGAAAAAAAGTCAAAAGCTGGTGGCATAGCAGTATATAGCTCTGTAGCAGAGACCTTGCCTGACATGCTCAAGGTCTTGGGTTCGATCCCCAGCACTTCCAAAAACATAAATAAACCTGGTATAATTGATTGAAATGTCATTAAAACATAACATTTTGGAATGTGGAAACCCTAACATAAAAGTCTGTAACACCTCATTGTTTTTAAGAGTGGTGACCATTACCTTAGTCCCTCCAGCTGTACAAAGCATCCAAACTGCATGATGCTGGTAACTTTGCCGTTGTAAATGTCCCCGATGGCTGGCTCCTCAGGGGGAGGGCGGTCCACATGCTTATCCCGCCATCTGTCCAGATTCCTCTCCCCATACTTGTCCCGGTCCTTCCGGTCTTTGAGGGGGCTGTGACTCTTGCTCCTGGACCGATATCTAGACTTCCCTTTATTTCTCTCTTGGGTCCGGGAATGTGATCGAGAGCGGGATCGGCGTCTCCGCTTGTGGTCTCTGTCTCGCTCTCTGTCTCTGTCTCGCTCTCGTTCTCGTTCTCGATCACGGTCTCGATCACGATCACGGTCTCGATCACGGTCTCGATCACGATCACGGTCTCGATCTCGGCTCCGACTCCGCTTCTTCTTCTTCGTCCTGTCCCTAACAAATCAACAAGTACCTGTTTGAAAAAGAAATCAGCCCAATTTCATCTTTGCATCCCCAAGCATCCAGCACAGTGCCATGCCCATGGCAGGCATCTACTAAGTGCTGAACTGCCTTAGCTTCAATGTTAATGACATCTCTGTAGGTTAATAAAGTATCAGTCCACATACCATATTTAACTTTTTGGGTTTTTGGGGTGCTGATAATGGGGTTGAACTCAGGGCTGTCCCTGAGCTTAATGCTAGCACTCCACCACTTAAGCCACAGCTCCACTTCTGGCTTTCTTGTGGTTACTTGGTGATAAGAGTCTCACTAACTTTCCTGCCAGGGCTGGCTTTGAACCAGAATCCTCAGATCTCAGCATCTGAGTAGCTAGGCTTACAGATGTGAGCCACCAGTGCCCATCACATTTAGCCTCTTTTTTTTTTTTTTGCCAGTCCTGGGACTTGAACTGAGGGCCTGAGCACTGTCCCTGGCTTCTTTTTGCTCAAGGCTAGTGCTCTACCACTTTAGCCATCGCACCACTTCCAACTTTTTTTTTTTTAATGTGGTGCTGAGGGCTTCATGCATGCTAGGCAAGCACTCTACCACTAAGCCACATCCCCAGCCCCACATTTAGCCTCTTTTAACCCCAATCTCTATCCAGCATTTGCTGCATAAATACTCTTGACCAGGAGCAATGAAAACAGACCCAAGAATATGATAGGTTCCACAAAATAGTCCCAAATTTTGCTTAACTAGCCTACACAATTCAACTGTCATAGTTTCCTAAACTTTCAAATTACAGGGCATTAGTGACAAACCGGTGCTCAGCATCTTTTTGCTTCTCTTGACCTGCTGCACTGGGCATTAAGGCTTCCAGTTCCTTTAAGACATCCACGGCGACCTTCACATCATCTTCATCCAGCATGGTCTGCAGGTGCAGAGAAAAGCAAAGTTAAGATGAGAGGGGGGTAAAAACCCAAAACACTCAACAATCAGTATCTACTTCAGGTATATCTGCAAAGCTGACAGCCACACATCACTAACCACTCTAGTCAAGGAAGCAGAAGAGAGAGATTTTCAACATGTTTGGAGAGAGAGGCAGAAGGAAAGGGCAAAGGTACTTAAGAGTTGTTTCTACATTTCCCCAATGTAATCTGGAAGGCAAATGGATATTAATCACTCCTCCCATGACGCATGCAAGTAATTATAACGGAAATCAGGTGTTAAGTTTCCCAAAGAGTTATGTGCTTAGCTACTCAGGATGTTGAGCTCTGAGGATCATGGTTTGAAGCCAGCCTGGGCAGAAAAATCCCTGTACCAATTAACCACCAGAATACTGGAAGTGGTGCTGTGGCTCAAAGTGGTAGAGTGCTAGCAAAAGAGCTCAGGGACAGCACCCTCATCCTGAGTTCATGCCCCATGAATGACAAAAAAAAAAGTTTCCAAAAGCAACCTTTCTCTCCACATCCCTCCCTGCTTCCCCTGCTTTGTTTTCTGTGGCCCTCCCACCGACATCACTCCCCATGGTGTACAGTAGATAGCACTGAATACAGTATAATACAAGCAGCGTTCACATTGTATGAGGGAATCCAGAGGTGACTTCAAGTAGATGAAAGGGGGCTGGGAATATGACCTAGTGGCAAGAGTGCTTGGTTCCTATACATGAAGCTCTAGGTTTGATTCCTCAGCACCACATATGTAGAAAAGGCCAGAAGTGGCGCTGTGGCTCAAGCTGATGGAGTGCTAGCCTTGAGCAAAAAGAAGCCAGGGACAGTGCTCAGGCCCTGAGTTCAAGCCCTAGGACTGGCAAAAAAAAAAAAAAAAAGTAGATGAAAGGACATGTGGAAATTATGGACAAATACTACACCCCTTTATATAAGGAACTTGAGCACTGCTAATTTTCATGTAAATGGGTCCTCAAGCCAATCCCCTAAAGATACAGGGAGACAACTATGCCCACTTATTAGTTCATTGCCTGTCTCTTCCCCATTAGACTACTTATATGTTTTTCCAGGTCACCATCCCAAACTATAATGCAGTTTGCAAAAAGAAAAAAACTGGACTGGGGTCATAACTCAAGTGCTGGAGTGTCAAACAGAGGTAAAAATGCTGAGTGAGTTTGAGACACTGAGTTCAAGCCCCAGTACCAGCACACCCAAAATAAATATAAAATTATTTTCTATTTTATATATTGTATATACTAGATATACAACTTCAACTAGTGGTTGACGTATAGCAAGTACTCATTATATACTTGCCTACGTTAAATCTAAAAATCAAAATACCTCAGAAATGACCTTTTAATATATACTAGAGAAAAAAAATCTGATCTCACACATTAGGCATGTTCCAGAACTGTAAGTTATTTCATAAAGATCTCACATTTCTGATCCATCCCCAACCCCTTTTCCTTCTCTGAATCCTTTAACACTATTCTCCATAGTTCAAGCTCAGGAGTGATCTAATGTTTTCACTCTGAAAAACAGGTTACAGCACAGGCCAAGTTAGAATTCAAAGAGTCATTAAGGAGACAAAGAAAAGGAGTAGAGGGCACACGCTTAAAGTATTAGTTCTCAAAATGCTATCAGTACCCGAACAGAAGGGTTGTCTGGCTGGCAAAGGACGGGGAAGAGTTCTTTCAGCTTTTCTTTTTCCGTTTTGGGTTTAACAACTGGATCTTATTTCAGTGAAGAACACGAAAGGGTTAAAAAAGAGAGAAAGAGAGACTTAATATATTAATAGTTAACAAAATAACTTCAACATTACACTTACATTAAACCCAGAAAAGAACTAACCACATAATTACTATAAACATAATTTAATTTCCTATTAAGCACACACTGCCTGAAGAACCCTCAACAAACTCTCTGGCCATGGACAAAGGACAGTGCAGCGGTACCCATAAGCTTAGGTCTTAAAGTCATGTGAAAAAAGTTCACTAGAACTTTGCTGCTATCAGCTGCTGAGAAAATAAACAACCACAATTTACCAGATGTTCACAATCTAAACCAGGCTGGAGGCTGAGGTCAGTCAGAAGTTGTGCTCACCTTTGCTAGTAGAAGGCTTTGTTGGAGGGCGCATGGTTTGTATGAGTCGAAGTAGATTGCTAATAAGAGAATCCTTCAAAAAAAATACAGAAAATTGTTAGCCATTAAATCACTGATTAAATATACCTAGAAAAGGGGAAAAGACAGCCTGGTGCCAGTGACACATGCTTGTAACCTTAACTCAGAGGTGAAGCTCTGGAAGAATGCAGTTCAAAGCCAGCCTGAGTAGAATAGTCTTGGAGACTCGACTTCCAACTAACTAGTAAAATGCTTGTTGGAGGCATGGCTCAAGTGGTAGAGCATCAGCCATGAGCAAGCAAGCCAGGTGACATTTCAAAGTCTTAACTTCAACTCACAATACCAGGAGAGAGAGAGCAGAGAAGAGAGAAGGGAGAGAGGGAAGAGAGGGGAAAGAGGGAAGAGAGGGAAAGAGGGAGAGAGGAAGTGAGAGAGGAAGAGGGAGAAAAGGAGAGAAGGGAGAGGGGGAGGGAAGACAGAGACTGTCTTAGTAGAAGAGGTGATATGTACTTGAACTGAGCTAACTAGAACAAATGAAGCACCAACTAGCATTAAGCCAGAGTAGTAGCTCCAGAGAAAGTGGATATTTAGGACTCCTTAAAAAGTCCTTTTGTTACCTTAGCCCATTTATTTCCCACACTTCCAAAACCTTGACTCTTGTGTATGAGTTCCAGATGCACAGAACAAATATGTAAACATCCACAGAGACTTAACAGTGGAAGTCCCATTGTATCTCCCCACAAAGGTGTCACAGGAAATCTAGTTCCCGTACCTCTGCTTCATGGCATGAAAACATTACTCATTTAATGGCTTTCAGAACTGTCTCCTGCCTATATCCAAACCCTATAATAAATACTATCAAAATTTAACAATGACATTAAAACAAATAGTCCCCAAGTATGCATACCGTGAATTCTGCTCCATTTTTTACCAGAGAAGACTTAAATGTATCAAAGGTGGTATTTTTCTCAGCAAGACTGATCACAAATTCAGCTATAAAGGAAGAAAAAGAATTGAAAAGAAACTTGAGCAAGAAATTCATTTCAAGCATATAAAAACCAAGACTAATTAGGTTATCCAATTGTAATAATAATCAAAGTACATCATGTAAAGAAAGAAAATTTGGATGGCTGAGATGATTATCCATGTATACCTAATGAAGTTTTTTTTTTTGGCCAGTCCTGGGCCTTGGACTCAGGGCCTGAGCACCGTCCCTGGCTTCCTTTTTGCTCAAGGCTAGCACTCTGCCACTTGAGCCACAGCGCCACTTCTGGCCGTTTTCTGTATATGTGGTGCTGGGGAATCGAACCCAGGGCCTCATGTATACCAGGCAAGCTCTCTCGCCACTAGGCCATATTCCCAGCCCAGAAGTTTGTTATTTTTAAGTACTGGTTTTAATTCAAGGTTTTGCATTTGCTAGCCAAGTGGTTCTATTACTTGAACCATGCCTCCAGTTCTTTTGGCTCTGTTTTCTTTTTTCCAGCCATGGGGTTTGAACTCAAGGCCTGAGCACTGTCCCTGAGCTTCTCTTGCTCAAGACTAGCACTCTACCAACTTGAGCCTCATTGCCACTTGCAGCTTTTTCTGTTTACGTGGTATTGAAAAAAATCAAACCCAGGGCTTCATGCACTACCACTTGAGACATAACTCAATGAAAAGCTTTTCATTGGTTAATTGGAGTCTCAGGATATGAGATCTGAGGATTTCAGGCTAGCTTTGAATAATGATCCTCATATCTCAGCACCTGAGTATCTAGAATTACAGGCTTGAGCCACCAGTGCCCACCTTTGCCTTTATCCTTTGGATGACATTAAGTGAAAGTCCATGAGCCATCGAGTGACATGGATATAACCTATGCACAATAAAAAGTTAACAGCAATGCAATGGTTAACACTTTTTTGGCATTACTGTCAAGCACTAATGTTAAGGGCTTTAAATGCTGTCCTCAAGATCTTCCTAAGTAGATACTACTATCATGCTGGTGTTTTAAGACACTATCCTAGTCAATCATAATTGGTGAAGCCACATCTGGAATCCAAGCAATTTGCCTCAACTCGAGTTTTTGTGTTTATTTTTTTTTGCTGGTCCTGGAGCTTGAACTCGGGGCCTGGGCTCTGTCTCTGAGCCTCTCTGTGCTCAAGGATAGCACTCTTACCACTTGAGCCACAGCACCACTTCCAGCTTTTTCTATTTATGTGAAACTGAGGAACTGAACCCAGGGCTTCATGCACGCTAGGCAAGCACTCTACCACTAAGCTACATTCTCAGCCCTCCACTCAAATTCTTTAGAGGGAAAATTAAATCACATGATATTCAGTATGTCAAGCTTAAGGAGCATATTTATCCCAAAGCAGGCAGGAGCATATTCATACTCAGGCACCAAATGCTTTAGGTTTCAGATTTTGAGTTTAGGGATGTTCAGCCTATATACCTTGGCTGGAAGGCAAGAGAAAAATAAACTATTATCTGTAGTGCTTCTTCCCAGGTGCGTGTGTTGACTCTGTAAGGAAGATATTATCTCACTTCACAGATGATGAAAAAACAGAAAAAGTCTCTTACTCGAAGTCATGAGTCTAATCTCATTGACCCCCCCCCCCTTTTTTAGTGGTGGTGCTGGAGATCAAATCCACACACTCTACCACTGAACCATCTCCTCTGCCTTCTTACTACATACCCCTTGCTTCCCTTCATCCTTCCATCTGACTTTCCCACAGGTTTAGAAACCAGAGCAGTCAGATAGCAATTTCTCACTCAGCTTCCTACCACCTGTCTGTAAACCCACTTACATCCACAACATACTCCTGTTTTAACAGCTGCAGCATCCCTCTACCTATCAAAGCAATCCCTCCACTCACACCCTTGATTCCCATCCATCTTCTCTCACCTTACGGACTCCACCTGCTTATACCCTCGACTCTGGGGTTCCCTAGCCTTTTCTAACTTTCTAGGTTCTGTGAACATAGTTTGCCACCAAATGTCTAATGAATGATGTTTGAAAGATAATCAAGAACACATAGTCCAAGACCATAGTTAATTAAAAACGCAAAGCTGACTACCATCTCCCAAAGGCTAGAGGACTAAAAATAAGACGAGGTAAACAGAGCTTGCCATAATGCCTGAACATCCAGTAAACAAACGTAAGTCATAATTGTCTTCCTTATCTATGCGAGAGGCAGTTGTTGCGGTTGTTAAAGATGTGGAAGCAGGGCTGGGAATTTGACCTAGCGGTAGAGTGCTTGCCTCGTATACATGAAGGCCTGGGTTCGATTCCTCAGCCCCTCATATATAGAAAAATAAAAGCCAGAAGTGGCACTGTGGCTCAAAAAGCCACCGACAGTGCTCAGGGCCTGAGTTCAAGCCCCGGGACTGGCAAAAATAGATAAATAAAAGATGCGTAAGCACTGAAGACTGAAAAAATAAAAAGTATAAGCCAACTACAGAAAGCCAACCCGGCCAGCCTCAACCGTCCTGAGAAATGTTTTCTAACAGTTCAGCTTGGAAGGTGTTCGAGCAGAGAGCAAGGCGGCAGCCTCCCTCTGGGGCCCACATCTCAACCCTCACACCGCCCATCACCTCCTAGCGCCGGCTTGGCTCAACCCCCAACTCCAGAGGCCGAAGGACCCTCCCCGGGCTCACCTAGATCCTTGTCGTTGATCCCTAAGTGATTGTCCAGTTCCGTGCAAACCTTCGACACCAGAGACAAATATTCGAGTTTGGCGAGCTCTTCCGCAGGGCCTGGCTCCGAGCCCATCAGGATTCCCGCGGTGGCCACAGCCACAGCCATAGCGACGCTTCTCCTATTTCCGTACGGCCGGCGCTCACACGGAACTACAGCTTTTACTTCCGGGTCTCTACAAGACTTCCGTTCTCGGTAAACTGAACGCATAGCAACTTCTCTAGTCTCTCACCGGACCATAGAGCTCAGACAGGAAGTCCTTGGGGAAGGGACGGCAAGAGTGATTCGCTCGGCGTGCCGAATGGCGCCCTCTGTAGGCGAGAGGACCTCAGGACCCGCGACGTTCATTCTCAGAGCACTCCCGCAGGACGTCCACAGAGGGCGAAAGCGGCCTGCGCAAGGAGCGCTGGGAGGAGACCGCCGCGGACAGCACGCGCATGCGTCTTCAAAGCCATAAGAAATAAGCTAAGTTCATTTCTGAAACTCTGTGTTCCTAGGTCTCTCCTCTTTGCGGCTCCTGGAGCCTGATCTCCAGCGACTTTTAACGAAGCGGCCTGGTTCTGTCATTAATTCCTCTCATTTTAACAGATGAGAAAAACACTGACCAGTTGGGGGACCTTGGTCAGGTTGCCTTAAGATTCCTCATCTGTAAACAGGAATAATCTGGTTCTAACTGCTTTACGTGAAGACTAAGTGAAATAACTATGCGAGAGCCTGATCCCCGATAGGCACACTGCGAATGACAATTGCTGTTATGTCCCAAGGC
Organism: Perognathus longimembris pacificus; assembly: GCF_023159225.1. Taxonomy (NCBI): domain Eukaryota; kingdom Metazoa; phylum Chordata; class Mammalia; order Rodentia; family Heteromyidae; genus Perognathus; species Perognathus longimembris. Next base: position 40,163,761 of record NC_063177.1, on the reverse strand, counting down.
TGAGACAGTGGCCCTGGCCAGGTCAGTCAAGCAGCCCCCTGTCGTGTGAAACTTCCCAAATTCTACTTTTCCTGTTGTCAATACCCTTGTCTTCTCAGAACTCATTCCCCACCACCACCACCAATATCAGCTGTGCTGTGAACTTAAGGTCATAAACTCAGGTCTTCCAACTTCTGCGGGTCTCTTTTGCCCTTTGGAGCCCTAAGGTGAGGTGAGGCTTTTCAGACACCACAGTACTCTATGTGACAAGAAACGAAACAGAGACACCCAAAAGCAAGTAGGTTTGATTGACCCTATCAATCAAATGGAAGGAAATTAGCCCCTCCTGCTTTCTGTTTTGACTACATTGCATTCCTGTACCTGTGGATTGCGCTTCTCTAGCATTTCACAATGGACTAGAGAATTGCAAACAGGCAGAGAAAACCCGAGCTGTGGTTTTCACTGTTTCCAAGAGCTAACTCCCTGCTCTAGATTCCTCAGAAATCAGTACTGTACATGCTGAACCCTTGGCACGCCTTCTTCCCTTTCTCCTCCTTTTCTCCATGAATGGAATGGAAAGGGAAAATGCTGCAGTCTATCCAACATGCTCAACTTGCCAGCTTGAAGTTAGGATCTCAGAGGTTTATTTTACTTTACTTCCTTTCTCTGTGCCTCTTTGCCTTTAAAAATGAATATTTCTAGGCTGCATGTGGTGGTTTTTATCTGTAAACACATATTCTTAGAGGTGGGGATCAGGAGGTTTATAGTTCAAGGCTAGCCTGGGCAAAAAGTTAGTGAGATCACATTTCCATTTATAAACCAGAGGTAGTGGTACACATCTTTCATTCCAGCTATGTAAGAAGCATAGGTAGGAGGATCCTAGTCTGAGGCCCAGTGGACAAAAAAACACGATCCTACCTGGAAAATAACAAAAGCAGAAAAAGACTCAAGGCATGTCTCAGGATAGAATACCTGCCTAGCAAATATGAGGCCCTGAGTTCAAGCCCTAGTACTACAAAGAACAACAACAGCATTTCTATTCTTCTGTACTCCAACATTTAACTAGAAATAGGATGATCATGAGTTTGAGGCTAGCCTGACCTATGTAGTGAGTTTGAGGCCAGCATGGGCTACAAGGTGAGACCCTGTCTCAAAAAGCAATAAAAGGAATAGGGGGCTATAGGACCATAGCATACAGTAGTAGGAGCAGTAAATACAATAAGAGCTTTTATATTTGTTTAGGAATCACTGAACATGAGTCTCAATAGTAAATATTAACAGTAAAGTTTTTAAATTTTATTCTCATATGCCACTAACTGCCCATTTTCAAAAATGACAGTTTTATGCAATACCATGTATTTCCTGTAACACCAAAGAATTTTTTTCTTTTTGCCAGTCCTTGGGCTTGAACTCAAGGCCTGAACATGGTTCTTGAGCTTCTTTTTTGCTCAAGGCTAGCACTCTACCACTTGAGCTACAGTGCCCACTTCTGGCTTTTTCTATTTATGTGGTACTAGGGAATCAAACCCAGGGCTTCATGCATGCTAGGCAAGCACTCTACCACTAAGCCACATTCCTAGCCTCCAAAGAATATTTTTAATGAAAGGAAAACAAATTTGTTGAGAGAGATAACTTGACAGTTTAAACACAGATGCACATGGAATTTCCTATTCTCTTTCTGTGTAAGAGACATGGAACCAATTACATGCCTATGATCCTAATGAGATCTGAAGATAATGGTTTGAAGCCAGCCTGAGCAGGACAGTCCATGGGACCCTGCTCTCCAATTAACCACCAAAAAGCTGGGAGTAGAACGGTGGTTCAAATGATAGAACACTAGCCTTGAGCACTAAAGAAGCTCAGGGACAGTGTCCAGACCCTGAGTTCAAGCCCCAAGCACACACACAAAACAAAAAACAAAAAACAAACAAACAAACAAAAAGCAGTGAACGTAGGGCAAGGAGTGGTGGCACACATCTGTAATCTCCTCAATTGGAGACGGGGGCAGGAATATGGAGACTTTTAGCTGCTTCGGGATATTTTTGTTTTAAACTATAACATCAGATAAAATTAATTGTTCACAACAGTACAAGAAATGTATCCAATGCCTAACGTATGAAACTGTAACCTCTCTGTACATCAGTTTGATAATAAAAATTTAAAAAAATTAATTGTTCACTATAGTTATCAGTAGTTGCCAGTAAATATAGTAACACATACTCAAAAAAACATATTTTTTTGTTGGTGAGAAAAATCACAGGGCTTCCTGATACCAAAACAAAACAGTGTCACTGCAACCAAGATGGCCCTAGCTTTTTCTGCTAGGTTGAAGCAGGGACCTTGGAGAAAACTGCTCTGCCATAGAAGGCAAAATCAAAATGGTATGTGATTAATTATTGATTTCCATTCAACAATGATTGTCTCTGTGTGGTGAGGGGAGGAGCTTGAAACTAGGAGTTGAACTCAGGGATGGGTACTGTCCCTGAACTTCTTAACTCAAAGCTATTGTTCTACCAATTGAGCCACTCTTCTGCTTCTAGTTTTTTGCTTGGTAATTGGAGGTAAGAAAATCCCACAGACTTACTGGGCACTGGTGGATCATGCTGGTAATCCTAGCTACCCTGGAGGATGAGATCTGAGGGTCACAATTCAAAGCCAGCCCAGGCAGGAAAGTCATTGAGACTCTTGTCTCCAATTAACCACCAGAAAATCAGAAGTGGCGCTGTGGCTCAAGTTGTAGAATGCTAACCTTGAGGTGAAGAGCTCAGGGACAGCGCTCAGGCCCAGAGTTCAAGCCCCACAACCCACAAAAAAATACAACTTTCCTGCCCAGGCTGGCTTTGGAACCAGGATCCTCAAATCTCAGCCTTCTGAGTAGCTAGGAATACAAGCATGAGGCATTAGTGCTGGGCAACAATTCTTGTCTTTAGTGTTGGGAAACTTCAGGAAAAATGACCCCAACTGGAAAGCCTGCTATCTGTCTGTTGTAAAGACACTGACAAGAATGACGAAAGCTCTTTTCTCTGAGGTCCATGCTGCTGAACAACAGGACTCCAGAGAAAGGAATAATCCCTTATTAACCACTCGACTTTTCCCCAGAATTCTTCTGTAACTTGGAAACAATTCATCAAATTTGTATTGGACATCTACTTTCCCCCCTCTAGCATTAGGGCTTGAACTGAGGGCTTAAGTATTGTTCCTTAGCTTTTTCACTCAAGGCTGGTGCTCTACCACTTGAGCCACACCTCCACTTCTGATTTTTTGGTGGTTACTTGGAGATAAGAGTTCTCATAAATTTTACTCCCCAGCTGGCTTTGAATTTCAATCATCAGTTCTCAGCCTCCTGAGTAGCTAAGGTTACAGGTGTGAACCACCAGCTCCCATCTTGTCATCTACTTTGTGCCCAGGCACTGTGGTATGTTCTGGAAAGGATCATGAGGAATCTGAAAGATAGCAGAAAACATCAAAAAAGAAAAGGGAGAATATTCTAAATGCCATACTGAGCCAGGAGAGCTCTGGGAAGAGCTGTGTTTATAACTCAAGTCTCTCTGCTGCTTAAACATGAGACAGGTTAGAAGGCAGAAAAACAACACAGGTCTGTTTCCTCTCATCTGGAGGCAGCTGGGGCAAGGGCAGGGAGGAGTCAATCCTGGCCAGGGCCATCTCATGAGGTAATTTATTCTGTTGCAATCTATTATTTGTCTATCTTATCTTCCAATGGCTAAGAGCAGTCTCAATTTCATGCAAAACATTCCTGACCTAAAATTCCCTCTCTTCTTAGATTCTTAACCTGCCATCAGTAATAATGGATGCTCTGAGCTGCAAATCTTTCACAGCTTTATAGAGTATTAGGTAAAAGCATCCCACTCTAGCAGACCTTTTCTTTTTCTTAGTCAGGTTTCTTATTCTCTCTTACTTTAAGGCTTTTTTTATTCTTTATTTTTATTTATTCACTTATTTTTGTTTTTATTTGTTTGGTTTTGCCTATTATACATGATAGGCATACACTGACCTATTGAGCTACATTTCTGCTGCTAGGGCTGTCTTATAATGCCAGGCTAGCCAGGCATTGGTGGCCTCGGGCCTGTAATCCTAGCTACTCAGAAGGCTGAGATCTGACAGTCATGGTTCAAAGTCAGCCCAGGCAGAAAAGTCTGTGAAACTCTCATCTCTACTTAAACACCAAAAAGCCAGACATGAGCTGTGGTCCTACTGGTAGAGTACTAGCTGTGAGCAAAAAAAGCCCAAGGACAGTACTCAGGCCCTGAATTCAAGACACAGGACAGGCACAAAAAAAAAAAAAAAGAACAAAAAAAATGCCAGGCTAAACTGGATGCCTGTGGCTCATGCATAGTAATCCTAGCTACTCAGGAGACTAAAATCTAGGGATCGAGGTTCAAAACCAACACCAGACAGCAAAACCTGAAAGACACTTATCTCCAATTAATACCAGCAAAAAGGTAGAAGTGGAGTTGTGGTTCAAGGGGTCGAGTGCCATTCTTGGGGAAAAAAAAAAAGCTGACAGATAGCGCCTAGGCCCTGAGTTTAAGTCCCAGTATGGGTGTATGTGTGCAAGTGCATGCATACACACACACATGCTAAAATAAAACAAAAACAGGGCTGGGAATGTGGCCTAGTGGTAGAGTGCTTGCCTAGCATGCATGAAGCCCTGGGTTTGATTCCTCAGCACAACATATATAGAAAAAGCCAGAAGTGGCGCAGTGGCTCAAGTGGTAGAGCGATAGCCTTGAGCAAAGAAGCCAGGGACAGTGCTTAGGCCCTGAGTCCAAGCCCCAGGACTGGCAAAAAAAAAAAAAAAAAAAGTTAGAAACCCCAGACACAAGAATTTTAGCTTGTCAAGAAAATACATTATTTACACATCTTCATCCTTATTTTCATGGAATGGTAAGGCCATTTCACTTCTTTCTTTCTTTCTTTCTTTTTTTTTTTTTTTTTTGCCAGTCCTGGGGCTTGGACTCAGGGCCTGAGCACTGTCCCTGCTTCTTTTTGCTCAAGGCTAGCACTCTGCCACTTGAGCCACAGCGCCACTTCTGGCTCTTTCTATATATGTGGTACTGAGGAATCGAACCCAGGTCTTCATGTATACGAGGCAAGCACTCTACCACTAGGCCATATTTGTAGCCCTCACTTACTTATTTCTGAGAGTTACTTATTTCTTTATTTATTTAATGGTGTTGGGGATCTAACTCCTGCTGCCAGCCACCTAGGAAGCATTCTGTCATTGTATTATCCTGATATCCCAAGCTTTCATCTTTCAAGGGATTCTGATCCAAGATCTAGTTGGTATTTGTTACACTTTGATTGCTCTGTGTGTGTGTGTGTGTGTGTGTGTGTGTGTATGTGTGACAAGCACACACAAACCAGTACTGGAGCTTCAACTCAGGGCCTTACACTATTCTTTGGCTTTATTTGCTTAGGGCTGGTGTTCTACCACCTGAGCTATACCTCCACTTTTAGCTTTTTGCTGTTTAAAAAGATTTTTTTTTTTGTCTATCCCAGCTGACTTCAAACCACAATCCTCAGATGTCAGCCTCCTGAGTAGCTAGGATTACAGGCATGAGTGCTTCTTTTGCTCAAGGCAAGTGTTCTACCACTTGGGCCACAATGCCACTTATGGCCTTTTTGAGTATTTTATTGGAGATAAGAGTCTCACAGTTTCTTTCCCAGCCTGGCTTTGAACCATGATCCTTAGATCTCAGCCTCCTGAGTAGCTAGCCTGGTGGCATGAGCCACCAGTGCCTGGCTGGTTTCTTTTCTTTTGAAAGATAAAATTTCTCCACGCCTCTTCAATATAGTTCTGAAATTCCTAGCCAGAGCAATAAGGCAAGAAAAGGACATAAAAGGGATTCACATAGATAAAGAAGTCAAACTTTCTCTATTTGCAGATGCTATGATCTTATACTTAAAGGACTCAGAAGACTCCATCCCCAAGATCCTTGAGCTGATTAACCACTTTGGCAAAGTAGAAAGATATGAAACTAACCCACAGAAATCAGTAGCCTTGGGGCTGGGAATGTGGTTTATTGGTAGGATTCTTGCCTAGCATTCATGAAGCCCTGTGTTTGATTCCTCAGTAACACGTAAACAGAAAAGGCCAGAAGTAGCACTGTGGCTCAAGTGGTACAGTGCTAGCCTTGAGCACAGAGAGGCTCAGGGACAGAGCCCAGACACTTAGTTCAAGCCCAGGACCAGGAAAAAAAAAAAAAAAGATCAGCCTTTTTGTATACTTTCTGTATACCAATAATGTACAAGAAGAAAGGGAAATCATGAAAATAACTCCATTTGCAATAGCCTCAAACCTAGAAATAAACCTAATCAAAGACATAAAAGATCTCTATAGTGAAAACTATAAAAATCTGAAGAGCCCATGGCTCACACCTGTCATCCTAGCTACTCAGGAGGCTGAGATCTGAGATCATTGTTCAAAGCCTGCCAAAGCAGGAAAGTCCGTGAGAAGTTTGTGAGACTCTTATCTCCAAAACACTACTTCCAAAACGACGGAAGTGACACTGTAGCTCAAGTGCTAGAGTGCGAGCCTTGAGCACAGAGAGGCTCAGGGACAGTGCCCAGGGCCTGAGTTCAAGCCCCAGGACTGACCAAAAAAAAAGGAAGAAGAAGAAAGAAACTATCCCTTCCCCAAACCTGATAAACCAATCACTAAATGGGCAAGGGAGTTAAGGAGAGACTTCTCAGAAGAGGCAACAGAGCCAAGTAACAGTGTCTCATGACTGTAATCCTAGCTACTCAGGAGGCTAAAATATGAAGATGTTTTAAAATCGGCCCAGGTAGGAAAGTCCAGGACACTCTTACCTCCAATAAATTACTCCAAAAAAAAAAAAGCCAGAAGTGACACTGTGGCTCAGTGGTAGAGAGCTAACCTTGAGCACAAAGAGACTCAGAATCAGCACCCAGGTACTGAGTTCTAAGCTCTACAACTGACAAAGAGAGAGAGAGAGAGAGAGAGAGAGAGAGGAGAGAGAAACACAAAGGCACAATGTCTAATGCCTCTTCATATATATATAAAATATGTTTACTAAAATGAACTAAAAATATGGAAACAAGAGACCTTTTTTATTTTTTTTTTAGTTTTTAGTTTTAGATGATTCTATCTTCTTTACGTATGGAGTATTCAACATATATCTTTGGGAGAGTGAGAAAGGATAGAGAACTCGAGGGAAAAGGGGTGAAAAGTGCAGCAGTGGAGCTCACTGGACATTGAGGGAAGTGAACTATACAACTCATGGGTGGAGATGGGAGGGAGGGTCTGGGAAACAGTGAGGGAACATAAGACAATGTACGAAAGGAAATGTGCTCATTACCTGACTTATGTAATTGTAATCCCTTTGTGCATCACCTCTATAATAAGGTAAATTAATAATAGTAAAATAATGGGCAAAATTTTAAATCAATATTACAAGTAGGGCTGGGAATGTGGCTTAGCGGTAGAGTACTTGACTAGCATGCATGAGGCCCTGGGTTCAATTCCTCAGTACCACATAAAACATAAAAAGCCAGAAGTGGTGCTGTGGCTCAAGTGGTAGAGTGCTAGCCTTGAGCACAGAGAAGCTCAGGGACAGAGTCCACACCCCAAGTTCAAGCCCCAGGACCAAAACAAACAAAAACAAAAACAAAAACCCCAAAGTATACACAACAAAATGGCAGAGTTCCATTGGGCTTTTTTTTTTTTTAATTCTCTCAAATAACATTCAGACCCCATGTCTGAGGACTGGTTGCTTTTGTGGCCTTTGGTTTCTATTTGAGGTAATTCTTTGGGAACTTTCAAAGCTTTCCTCAGGAGATATGTAAAAAATCAGGCCACACCAAGAAGTGAGTTCATGGGAAGAGGAGAGGAAAAACCAGACTACCAAAGTCTGATTGACATTCTATGTGTGAGCCATACAACCAGCCATTGGGGGGCCCAGGACCAAGGTTTATTTATTTATGTAGGTGCTAGGATGGAACCCAGGGCCTTAAACATGCTAAATACATGCACAGAAATCTACCACTGAACTACCCCCAAGCCCAAACACCTATAGGAAGATGCAACTCTACCCACTGACTCAGAGGTAGCTGCTCCTTCGGAAACTCCATTATCCCCCAGGAAAAGGAAAATTGCTGTCCAGTACATTCTCCATTCAACCCTGAGAATGTCTCCCACACATTCCCTGCCCTGAACCTCAGGTAGAACAGCCTTCCTAGTGGCAATAGATGCTGCCCTTGTGCCAGAGAAAATGCTGTCTTGAGATTCCAGTAATTATGGTGATTTATGCCACCAGAGTGAAAATTAGCAATCTGGTGAGCTAACTAAAAATGAATGCATCCCTTCCCAGCATTCACCCCACCCAGCTGAGCCACCAAATAAAAGCAGCATATGGGCAATTAAGAGGCCAAGTTTCTGCTCTCAGAACACAGCACATAAGAGTTCAATTTCCCTGCCTGGCTCAGTGATAATCAATGTCTCTAACAGCTATCCTTTAAGTGTGAGTCTGAGCCTCTTGTAAACACCAACCTGTGACTTAGCCTTTAAAGCCATTTGCTCCAGGATGTAGCTACTTAACCTTTTTTTTTTTTGTTAATTGCAAATTGGCTGAAGATGGTGGGAAAAAAGAAGGTAAGACCATCCTCTTTCACATGGGTATGTGTACAACAAGGATACTTTTTTCTTCTTAGTCATATATTTGCTTGCGTGTGTGTGTGTGTGTGTGTGTGTGTGTGTGCGCGCGCGCGCGCCAGTATTGGGGACTTGACCTCACAGGTCTTTGTGCTATTGCTTAGCTTTTTTCACTTAAGGCTGATTCTCTACCACTTGAGCCACAGCTCCATTTCTGGCTTTTTTGGTGACTAATTGGACATAAGAGTCTCACAGACTTTCCTGCCTGGGCTGGTTTTGAATCGTAATTCTCAGATCTCAGCCACCTGAAAGGCTAGAGTTATAGGCCAGCACCTGGCTTATAGTTTTTATCTCATGTTACCCAGAAGGCATTTCAGCTTGCCTACTTCCCACAACCACCCTCAAACTTGGGTGTCAAATCAACTTTATAAAAGAAACATTTTTTAAATAATTTTTTGAAAGACATGGAATTTTGAAAGTCATTGATAGATCAACCTCACCATAGATCATATTGCAAAAGTCTGTCAAGAGTCCTGGCACCAGTGGTTCATACCTGTAATCCTAGCTACTTAGAAGGTTGAGATCTGAGGATCATGGTTTGAAGCCAGCCCAGGCAGGGAAGTCCACAAGATTCTTATCTTCAATAAACTATTCAAAAAGCTGGAAGTGTCTCTGTGCCTCAAGAGATACATAGAGTGCTTACCTCCAGCAAAAGAAACTCAGAGACAGCACCTAGGCCCAGAGTTCAAGCCCCAGGACTGGCAACAAAACAAAAGTCCCTCAGATAGTCAGAATTTATCCCCACAACTTGGACTTCATGGACATCACATGCAATAGGTTTGATTAGGCTCTCACTCTCCAGCTACTTAGAAATTTGCATGTAAATGCAGCTTTCGCCTACTCATATTTCTTACAGACTTTTAGAGTTATAAAGGATTTAAGAGAGAATATAATCAAACCCACACAATAAATTCTGTCATTATTTGAAATTATTCTACTCCCAGACCTCAATCTATGCAATTCTTTCTGACCCACTTTCTCATTTTCTTTACCATTTAATCTCCATTTTAAGTTTTCTGAGTCTCTTAATTCTTTCATCCACCTTTTCTCTCCAGTCTATCAGCTTTCTTTTAATTTCAGTCACATTTTTCTCCTGGTCATGCTGACCCTATTGAAATCCGCTCAGCAATATCAAGGATTTCTGCTATTCATTGTTTGGTTTTGGTGCCAGCACTAGGGCTTGAACTCATGTCCCTTAATTTTTCTGTTTGAGCCTGGTACTTTACCACTTGAGCCACAGATCCACTTCTGACTTTATAGTGGTTAACTGTAGACAAGAGACTTATGGACTATCGTGCCTAAACTGCTTTTGAATCCTCAGATCTCAGCCTACTGAGTACTTAGGATTACAAGCATGAGCCACCAGTGCTGGGCCAACAGGGCCTTTTTATAAAGGCATGTCTGAGTCATCTCTCAGAGATGATCATAAAGCCTTGCACGTGGTAGGCACACAAGTACTTTTCAAATAGAAAATACCGTGGCTTACCCAAAGCCACATGGCTACATAGAGTGGTTATGCCATACCATAGAGACTAAACATTCAGATGAACTAAGCTGTATTTTCTCCTTTTTATTGTGCTGACAATGTCATAAGGATAGGGATTTCTTAGGGAAAAGTTGTGATTTGAGGAATTCTAAGCTACAATTTAGGTCACTGTCCCACTATTTTCAGCCTTGGGCACACTATTCACTGTAATTATATCCATGTGTCTGTGTAATACTAGGTAAATAATAGAAGCATTTTATATATTTCCATAAACATACTGTAGACTCTCTGGTTTGTACGGGCCAGAAACTCATTTGGAATACTGAGATAGATTTCATATTGAGTCAGGTAGGGTTGCTCATGCCTGTAATCTTAGCACTGGGGAGGCTAAAGCAGGAGGATTGGCACTGTCCCTGAGCTCTTCTCAAGGCTAGTGCTTTACCACTGAGCCACAGTGCTACTTCCAGCTTTTGGGAGGTTAATTGGAGAGAAGAGTCTCACAGATTCCTGCCTGGGCTGGCTTTGAACCATGATCCTCAGATCTCAGCCTCCTGAGTAGCTAGGATTACAGGTGTGAGCCACTGGCCCCAGGCTTTCAGCTTGTTTCTGAGCTAGAGACTTGCTAACTTTTGCTCTGGCTGGCCTAGAATATCAATCCTCCTACTTCTGCCCCTTAAATGGCTGGGATTACAGGCATGTATCATCACTATCACTATTATTTTTATTTTATTTTATTTTATTTTTATTTATTTTTTTTTTTTGGCCAGTCCTGGGCCTTGGACTCAGGGCCTGAGCACTGTCCCTGGCTTCTTCCCGCTCAAGGCTAGCACTCTACCACTTGAGCCACAGCGCCGCTTCTGGCCGTTTTCTGTATATGTGGTGCTGGGGAATCGAACCTAGGGCCTCTTGTATCCGAGGCAGGCACTCTTGCCACTAGGCTATATCCCCAGCCCCTATCACTATTATTTTTAGAGACAAAGGTCTTGCTATGTTGTCCAGGCTGGGCTTAAGCGATCCTCCTGGCCAGGTGCCAATGGCTCATGCCTGTAATCCTAGCTACTCAGGAAGCTGAGATCTGAGGATCACGGTTTGAAGCCAGCCCAGGCAGGAAAGTCAGTGAGATGCTTATCTCCAATTAACCACCAGAAAACCAGAAGTAACCTGTGGCTAAAGTGGTAGAGTGCTAGCTGAAGAGCTCAGGGACAGTGCCAAGGCCCAGAGCTCAAGCCCCAGGACCTACAGAGAGAGAGAGAGAGAGAGAGAGAGAGAGAGAGAGAGAGAGAGAGAGAGAGATAACCTCCTGCCTCAGCCTCCCAAGTAGTTGGGAGTATAGGTGGACACCACTATACCTCTTCTTTTTTTAACAGAGTATTGAGCTATAAGAAAAAGAGGGCATATCAATATTTATCAAGTACCCATAGGTCTAGATACTTTATATATCTAGATATTTTATATATATACATACTTTAGCCGTTTTTGCCACAACTCTAGAAGGTAGCTAGGAACTGCAAAAAGATACAAATGGCCACAGGGCCATTTGGCCAGACCACAAATGATGGGGGAGTCTCCATTTTGGCTGCTTTTCAGGAAGCAATTTAAGCAGGTTTGGTTTAAACCTTGAGCTATATTCTCCAGGCTCTTCCTAGGAGGCTATATTCACCCTCAATTGCCCTGGCCTGGCTGGGATATTCACGGCTACCTGTAAATACCAGCTGGATCTCTGATCAAGATACTTAGATACTGTTTCTTTGACCACCAAGCAGACAGTGCTCCTCATTTATTACAATTCTTACTTACAGGATACCTGCCTTTAAAAGGCAAAGGGATAGTTTCTTTGGATATCTTCCAGCTATTTCTACAAAAAAAAAAAAAGAAACACTGATTAATTGTACATTCTTGCATATTAAAAATTATAACCAGGCTCAAACCTGTAATCCTAGCTACTCAGAAGCCAAAGTTTGAAGCCAGCCTGAGCAGACAAATTTGAGAGATTCTTGTCTCCTAATAACCAGTAGAGATCTGGAAGAGGAGGCATGGCTCAAGTGTTAGAGCAAGCATGAGGCCCTGAGTTCAGGACCTAGGACTGGCACCCAAAAGAAAAAAATAACTGCTTTGCTTAAATACTTTTAGCATGAGAAAGCAGATATTACATGTCACCAAATCTCTTTTTTTTGTTAAAAGTTTTCTAGCCATGCATGGCTTTTCCCACTTGTAGCCCCAGAATTCAAGAGTCTAAGGAATGAGGATCATTCTGGGCAGTACAGTGAGATCATTTCTCAAAAAAATATATATATATATATAGTTTTCTATCTGATTACTTTTCATCACCTAGTAGTAGCTGAATCTTCAGGAAAGATGAAAGTGAGAAATGGGAACACTGTACCTTACTATGTGTCATCCTGGAACAAATGTCAGCTAGTAGTCATAGGACAGGGCAAGGTGGGAACAGGCAGCGGGCCATTTGGCTGGACCACAAGTGGGGTCTTTAATGTTAATTTTCAACACCCTCTCATCCTTCCACATCTATCTGCTCCTCCAATGGGATTATAAGTATTATTCATCCCAATTTACATTTGAGTAAACAAGCCCAGAGTGGTGAAATGACTTCCTAAGAGTTAGGAAAAGTACCAAAAGCCATGATCCCCTTTCCTGGAGAGAAAACTGAGCTGAAAAGAAAAACATAGGAAGGAGGAGGAAAGTGGGGGGGGGAGAGGGGAAGGAAGAAAAAGAAAAGGAAGAAGAGCTAAGAGAGGAAGAAGTAAGGATAGAGTCCAGGAGGTTTTGTAAGGCCTTCAGTCTATTTATTTATCCCTGATTCTAGATGCCCTAGGATGAGAGACTCCTCTTTTTGCTCAAGCTGGGCAAGCTGTCTTTATTCAATTAGTACCTGACAGAGAAAGCAGGCCTGGACACAAAGGCCTGACTTGTGAGCCCATGCAACTCTGTGTGTGTGTGTGTGTGTGTGTGTGTGTGCATGTGTGTGTGTGCATGTGTGTGTGCCATGCATACACATGTTCATGCTGGTACTAAGGCTTGAATTCAGGGCTTGGGCAATGTCCTTAATTACTCACTTGTGCCTGGTGCTCTACCACTTGAGCACAGCTCTACTTCAGGTTTTTTAAGCCCATGCAAGTTCAGAGAGTCACTCAGATCTTGTCTCTGACAACGTGAGAAGGAGCAGGGCAAAGACACCAAGCCCAAACCTTCAACTTCACACCTGTGACTCACATGCACTTCCGCTTTAGTCTACCCTGTGTGGGAAGCCAGAGTTCCATTCCCACTGCTCTGTGCAATTCAAGATGACACGTGCACCTGAGGGCATGTGTTCAAAAGGAAATGTCATGCTCCTTGTAGTTTGAGTGTGCACTATGCTTGGACGGGGCATATGGTGAAATATCTGCCCATGAAACCACACCCATATAGACCTGGAAGGGTAAGAAGGGAAGACGGTGGATGGAGAAAAGCTGAATTAACAGCAAAGATAAGCTGGGTGCTGGTAGCCCATGCCTATAATCCTAGCTGCTCAGTTTAGCTGCTCAGGAGGTTGAGGCTCCTGGATCCTGGTTCTAAGTCAGTCCAAGAAGAAAAGTACTGGCACTGAGAGGAAGAGAGAGAGAGAGAGAGAGAGATCTTGCTTCTCAAGCAAGCTATATCAGAAACCTCTGACTTAAGCACAAACAAGTTCAAGAGAAAAGAATAGTGGAGCTAGCAACGTTCTATAGGTTACACACATGGCCCAGATAATTTTTCACTGCTCTCTGTGATATGTGACACTAATTTGAGGAGACAGCAAGACATTCCATTGCCTAAACCCATGGAGATAGAAACTCTGCTTTTTTTTTTTTTTCCATTACTGAGTCTTGAACTCAGGGCCTGGATGCTGTTCCTGAATGCTTTTGCTCAAGGCTAGCACTCTATCATTTGAGCCACAGCTCCACTTTTGGTTTTTGTGGTTAATTGGAAATAGGAATCTCTTAGACTTTTCCTGCCCATTCTGACTTTGAACCTTGATACTCAGATCTCAGCCTCCTGAGTAGCTAGGATTACACGCATGAGCCACCAGCATCCAGCAACTTTGCCTTTCTATTAGCAGCCATCCTGGTGATAGAAAACGTGATTCCTCCTGCTGTTAGCATAGAGATGATTCAGGCCTGTCATCCCCTTGTCACCAGGAGAATGTCAGTTCTGAAATCATACACAGAAATTAGATGAAAGTGTAAATGTGGGCTGAGGTGTTGCTAAGGCTTGGGGAATCTCCTTCCACTGAAGTTCCCAGAGCCTTCCTGTACCTCCTAAGAGGCATCTGTGGCTGACTCCCTGGTATACTTCTGTTCTCTGGTGTTTGTGTGTAGTTATGTATATGTGTGTGCTGGTTCTGGGGTTTAAACTCAGGGCTTTAGCACTGTCCCGTAGCTTTTCTTCACACAAGGTTGTTGCTCTACCACTGGAGCCATAGTTCCACTTCTGTCTTTTTGGTAATTAATTGTAGATAAGAATCTCATGGACTTTCCTACTAGGCCTGCCTTTGAGCCTTGATCCTCCAATCTCAGCCTCCTGAGTTGCTAGGATTACAGGAGTGATCCACTGGTGGCTGGCCAAATTGGAGCTGCAGAACCAGAGAGGAAGGCAACAATGCCCTAGCAGGAAATGAAGGGCATCCGGGCATGGGCATTTGCAGTGTGCCTCTCACAGGATGCCCTTTTACCCGGAGGACAGCTTAGTGCCCAATTGTCTGACTCCCGACTAGGAATCCCTACTTGTCTGTACTGGCAGATATTCCTGGCTTTTGTCTGGCCCAGGTCCCATTTATACCTGCCTAACTATTGTCATAGCTTTGGGAGCCCAACTTGTTTGTCCTTGCCCTACCAGCATCCCTAGGGAAACCAGGTCTCATCTCAGCAGTCAGATAGAAGGCACAGAATTAACATACCATCTCAAAAGGAAATGAGTGCAAAGATTTCTACTTAGATTTGGGGCAGGGCAAGGTACAGGTGGAGCATAGTCTTCCACTGGGGTCACTTGAGGCAGAAATGAAGAGTCACTAGAGAAAGAGAGCAGTATATGTAAGGGACTAGAATCCAGGTCACTTTAACCTCAAGGGCAAATACCCATTATCAGTCATTTGAAGGAAGACAGCAAAGCTCTGATGGCTCTCACTCTGTAGGCTGAGATCTGAGGATCCTGGTTCTAAGCCAGCCCAGGCAGACAAGTCTGAGAGACTCTTATCTCCAATTAAACAGGAAGAACTCAGAAGTGGAGGTGTGGCTCAATGGTAGAGCACCAACCTTGAGTGAAAAAGCTAAGGAGAGCACAAGGTCCTGAGTTCAAGCCCCAATACAGGTGCATGTACACACACACACACACACACACACACACAAATCCCACCATAAAATTACAAAATCATACTTCATACATCTGCTAAATCAGGGTTTATTTTATTTTTGCCAGTCCTAGGGCTTGAACTCAGGGCCTGGGCACTATCCCCGATCTTCTTTTCCTCAATGCTAGCAACTCTACCACTTAGCCACAGCACTACTTCCAGCTTCTTCTGTTTATGTAATACTGAAGAATCAAACCCAGGACTTATACCACTAAGGCACATTCCCAGCACCTCAAGGGTTTATTTTAAAAATTGAGTCTCAGGCTGTGGCTCAGTGGTAGAGTATACGTGCATGAGACCTTCAGTTTGATCTTTAGTACCAAACTGTTTAAAAAGTGAAAAAAGGCCAAGCACTGGTAGCTCAAGCCTGTAATCCTAACAACTTAGGAGGCTGAGATCTGAGGATCACAGTTCAAAGCCATCCCAGGCAGGAAAGTCTCTATGAGACTCTTTTTTTAATTTTTTTCCAATCCTGGGCTTGAACTCAGGGCCTGAGCACTGTCCCTGGCTTCTTTTGCTCAAGGCTAGCACTCTACCACTTGAGCCACGATGCCACTTCTGGCTTTTTCTGTTTATGTGGTGCTGAGGAATCGAACCCAGGGCTTCATTCATGCTAGGCAAGCACTCTACCACTAAGCCACATTCTTAGCCCTCTGTGAGACTCTTATCTCCAATTAACCACTCAAAACCCATAAGTGGGGCCGGGCCCTGAGTTCAAGCCCCAGGACTGGAAAAAACAACAACCCATAAGTGGTGCTGTGGCTCAAGTAGTAGAGCACTAGCCTTGAGCACAAAGAGGCTCAGAGACAGTGCAAAGGCCCTGAGTTCAATTCCTACAACTGACCAAAAAAAAAAGTGATATAGGGTCTCACTGACTTTTTTGCTTAGGGTTGACCTGGAATCTCTCCAAGTAGCTTGAATAACAGATTTGAGCCACTGCAGCCTGCACAAGAAAAGACTTTTGCAAAATACCACATAAGGAGCCTCTTACAAAAAGACTAAAACAAGTGAAAATTAATTGCAAGCCCTTGACAATGACACATGAGTAATACACCAAGGTACATACAATGAAACTGGCTGTTCCAGAGAGACCTGAACTTCTCTGAAGCCATGGGACTTCTCCTGAAAGGGGAGGTTTTCCCACCAATTATCCAAGTGACCTGCTAAGCCCAGCAGGAGTTACCTGACTCTACCCCCTCATAGAGAACAGGTGGTATAGGATGTGTGCATGGTCATGGAGGCTCCTGACCTCAGGAATGTAACATTCAGTGAGTGAATGGGCCACACTGCCACTTGGCCCAGACCCTGTGGATAGCCATTGGGGTGGAGAGGGGGCCTCCTGGATTCTGGAAATTTTTTCAAGTATGAAGTTTGGCTTCATTTTGAAGCAATTGTGTTGAGCCAAGAACAGGCCTTAGTCTACAGACATCTTTTCTCCAGGAATTCCCTGTGAACTGAGCTGCTTCCCTGAGAGCTTGTTAGAATGTTCTAGCCAGGAAATAAAGATGCTCTGTGATGGGCACCCGTGGCTTACACCTATCATCCTAGCTACTGAGGAGGCTGAGATCTGAAGACCATGGTTCAAAGCCAGCTAGGGCAGAAAAGTCCTTATGAGACTTTTTTTTTTTTTTTTTTTTTTGCCAGTACTGGGCCTTGGACTCAGGGCCTGAGCACTGTCCCTGGCTTCTTTTTGCTCAAGGCTAGCACTCTGCCACTTGAACCACAGCACCACTTCTGGCCATTTTCTATATATGTGGTGCTGGGGAATCGAACCCAGGGCTTCATGTGTACGAGGCAAGTGCTCTTGCCACTAGGCCATATTCCCAG